>NC_048225.1:26169591-26185168 GCF_002007445.2 Ailuropoda melanoleuca | reverse complement strand
GGAATAGAGAACCCAGAAATGGACCCTCGGCTCTTTGGGCAACTAATCTTTGATAAAGCAGGAAAAAACATAAAGGCTGCTTCTGCAAACGACAGCGGGCCAAGACGTGGTCCAGCACAGCCATTCCAAAGAGGGCATTGACGCGCTGGCACGACGGCCAAAACCCTGGGATTTACTCAACTGACTCATAGTACTTTTCATAAAAACATTGAACACTATGCTTGGGAAAAGACTGTAAAGACCGCATCTAGGCCAACTCTCCAAGCGGTACAGACATGCCCTCTCTTGTCTTTGCCCAGCCCGTGGGAAGCATATGCTTTCCTAAGGTGGAGATTTTCCTTTTTGTCATTTTATTGACTCTGGATTCAAGAGTGAAAGGTCTTACCCTAGAGCTTCCATCCTCTGGTCCTTAGCAGCACACTGAGCAAGGAGTAGCCAAGACAGCCCTTCACAAGACAGCCCTGCAAATATTTGAAGAGGTCTTATGCCTGTGTGTGGACATGGCTTTGGCTCCCTCAAAGGACGACCGCAGGCGCTAATGTCCTTCATTCACACAATGCACATACATGCTGTTAGTCTGGCACTCTGGATATTGTCCGCTTGGTTCATACTAACGCATTGCCCGTAAATGTTTTTGTTCTATGTAATATGAAAGGGGGAAGGAGTCCTACTCTTGTAACTTGTAAGGAAATTGACAATTAGTAAGCCCAGTACATGCTTTTCCTCTTTTTTCACTCTACGAAAACAAAATTCTTCTTCAATCCATTAGCCTCTTCCTAATTTCCAGCTTCTGTGCTGCATTGCTCCTCAGAGCAGGATTCAGATCAGAAACTGTCCACCACAGTTTCCACCCTGCCTCTATCTCTGTAATCAATCCTGATCTCAAGCAGAGGAGATCTAAAGTGCATTAGACCAATACCTGGACCTCTCCATCAAATGTTACCTTGATTTGGACTTTGCATTTTTTTTTAAGATTTTATTTTATTTATTTGACAGAGAGAAAGACAGCCAGTGAGAGAGGGAACACAAGCAGGGGGAGTGGGAGAGGAAGAAGCAGGCTTCCCACAGAGGAGCTTGATGTGGGGCTTGATCCCAGAACGCTGGGATCACGCCCTGAGCCGAAGGCAGACGCTTAAAGACTGTGCCACCCAGGCGCCCCAATGGACTTTGCATTTCTTTTGATTGCTTAAATTCCATTTTAGTCCCCAAATCCAGTTTGCTCCTTATTATAAAGATTTGGCTACTGGCAGCCTGTCTTTCTTCCTGTGACTGTCTTGCTAAGCTTCCAGGCCTTGAGATCTCCAGCCCAGACTGTTCTGCTTGATGCTACCAAACTTCCCTCCAAAGAAGTAATGTTCCTCATCCCTCCTCCCTCAATCAAGCTGCACACCTAACAAAGAATAGTCAAAACAATAAATACTCCTTGTGCATTATTAGACTGTGTCTATGCCAGAACGCTATGACATAGGGAGCTAGAAATATACCTCCATTTTATAGATGCAGGAATTGGGGTGCAGAGAAATTAAGAAGCCGTTAGCACACAGTTGGTAAATAGCAGGGCCAGTATTTAAGCCCATCTAGTCTGAGCCTAGAGCCTGGCCCCTTAAAGACCACACACTGTGGCCTCATGACGAATATTTTCAGAGAATGACTGAAAGAGTTATTTCATGTACTTGACTCTCTGTCTGGAATTGTTGCAGGTTCTGACCCACCACCCTACAGCCATACGCCATGTAATATGAAAATATGTTGTCCTCATGTATTGGTCTTTCCCCTAACCCCGTTTGCCAGTACTCAGATCTACCCGAAGGGTCCTCTTAAAGAACCCCTACCTCCGCAGTTAGCTAGGGCATACCTGAATCTAACATGAGATATGACATAAACCTATATTTGAATAATTTGCTTTTTTAATTTATTATTATTTATTTGACAGAGATAGAGACAATCAGTGAGAGAGGGAACACAAGCAGGAGGAGTGGGAGAGGAAGAAGCAGGCTCATAGCAGAGGAGACTGATGTGGGGCTCAATCCCATAATGCCGGGATCATGCCCTGAGCCAAAGGCAGGCGCCCCAGAATAATTTGCTTTTTGAACCTAATTAAAAGATATTGCATTTTTCCTGTTAAATTCCATCATCTTAGATTTGGCCCATTCCTGCAGGCTGACACGATCTTTCTGGATTCGATCACTTGATAAATTTGCTTTTCCTCCCAATCATGTCATCTACAAATTTGATAAGTGTCGTCTTTAGGTCTCCATCCAAGTTGCTGATGGAAACATTTAATGATACAGGACAGAGCCAACGTCCTGTGTATCCTGGCAGCCCACTGCCTGACATTGATCGATTAGTTGTTCGACACCTGCTGGCCGTAGTGTTCATCCACTTACTAATATACCTAATTTTGCTAGTATTCAGCATAAATTTCTTCATCATTCCAACAAAGCTGTTCCAAAAGGCCTGTAAAATGTATTCCTGAAATAACAATTCACTCTGTCTACTACATTTCCCTCCAAGACACTGTCAAAGTAGAAAATGAGGTTTGTTTGACATGCCCTAATATTAATAAATCTAAGACCGTAGGAAATCACTATTAATCCATACTGTGCATTTTAGGAGTCTAAAGAACACCCCACACCTTCAGTGCCTTGGTTTCTAAGCTGTCTTGTACAGACAGATTCCTAGACTTTCTTCGAGGTGTTCCAGAGGCTACTGCAGGGGCTGAAGGAGAAAGGGAGCAGGCACCCAGCCCCTTCCTTCTGAGCGGCTCCACCTTTTTGTGTATTATAACAGTGTTCTATTTTAGATCCTTCTTGAAAAAGTGAGATGCAAACTATAATTTGAAAACTACTGCTTTAAAGGAGGAAAGCAATCTGTCTATCTCGAGTTGTACTTGATTATGCCATATTGACTGGTGCTTGGGACGCTTGCTTTGCTAATAAAATCAGGTCCCCATTATTCACATTCACTCTGTGCCTCGCAGAAGTCCTATCAGAGTTGATGGATAGCCTTAGGACAGAGCAACTAAGCAAGTCCATTATTGAAATGCAGACATCTACATGCCCGAAAGAATCCTTGTCATTTTTTCCCGAGCGATCTGCTCAGAGGATGTTTCTCCCATCCCCACACATTTATGGAATGCCTCCTAGCTACAAGGTATTTTCGAGCACATAAATTTCTTCGACCTTTACAACAATCCTATGAGGGAGATACGATTTTTCCTGTCTATAGATGAGGAAGCTGATGCTAAAAAGAAGTTAAGGGAGTTGCTTACAATCACCCAGCCAGTAATCAAAAGAACCAAGATTCAAACTCAGGTTCGATTGATCCAAAAGTCCTTGAAATTTGCTTTTAGGTCTCATGGGGTATTATTATCAGTGCATTGAGATCTAGTATTTTTGAGTGTTGACAATGAGCTAGCCACTGCACTGAGCGTTTACAAAGATGATCTCCTTTAATCTCACAAGAGCCGTGCTGTTGGTGATATCGTTATGCACAATTTTGTAGACGAAATGAAGAACTTCCCCAGGGTGGCACAGAAAGAAATTGGCAGAGCTAAGAGTCAGATCCACGTAAGCTAACTCCAGAGACGCTGCTGTGAAGAATCATGCTATTATTTATATCAGGGTTCCTCTTATTATCAAACCTGACACAAGCAGGGGCCCATTGGCCATTCTTTGAGGGGTCTATGCTCCCCTGAGCTCTCCTACGTGAATATACTGTTAGAGATGATCTTTTTCTTTTGAGTGAGGCATTGTCTTACGTTTAAACGGAAGCCGTCTTTGTCAGTCAGTACAGATTTACTGTGAAGTACAGCCTCGCCAAAGTGTCTAGTTGAGAGGAGAACATCGAAAGATCGGGGCAGAAAGACAGGTAAGCTTTGATAATCTTAAGGGTGAAGAATAGGGCAAAAGCTCAGACGATGGGTGGAGGCAGGTCTGGGCCACAGCCCCAAGAACTGTGGAACCGAGCACTGTCATAGGAGGGGAGAAGGTACTAGGCAGGCTTTACCGTCAGCACGTCTAGCTACAGACTAATCCTGGTTCTTTTGAAAAATGACCCCTTAAATATCCACGTCCTGCTGTTTTCCCTCGTCTTTTTTCCAACTGTGCTGGAGAATAGTTGAAAGGCATGCCAGCCTGTAGAATATTTAGCCTATGTGAATAGAACCGTGCTCTGAAGCAGGGGCATTTCGGTGGTGTAGCTGTTATTTATGGTCCCAGGGCTGGCTCCCCCCCTCCCCTAATTGGCAGGAGCAGAGTGGAGGGAACAGAGCGCAAACCACAATGGCTTCCCACTTCCAGCCCATCTTCTTGATATCATGTCGGAGGCTGGCTTTCTGCCGACATATAAATTTCTATTGCCTATTGAACACAAGGGAAGATAACAGTCCTGAATAGCATCAGACAGGGAATGAAATGAAATTTTCACCCTGGTGATGTAAGATGCATTGCACTTCTCCTTTTAGAGTATATTTGCCGCTTAAGACAATTTGGCTGGAATCCACAGAGTACCCAGCGAGCCAGGAGACCACAAGCATGTAAAGTACCAGAGAGAGGATATGAGTTATTAAGAGAGAGAAGTGATCTAAGGGATGGTGCAACCCGAATTGCCTATACTTTGGACTCTTTCAGAATAGGGAAGAGTTAAGCCATCATCATCATGACCATTATATCACCATCATCGTCATTGTCATCGTCACCATCATTATTACTATATAATTCATTATATTATAATGAATTAGGGAAATAGTGTGAAAGTAGCAGGAACAGTTTGGGAATTACAGAAAGGTAGGTCCCGATTCAATTGTTGGAACTCCAAAAGTTTTAGTGATTTGATAATGAAACAAGGTTATTTCATTAAATATGTTTCTAAGTTAGAATGTACTACTCTATATTATTTTAATTTTTATGCACCTTACTGAAAAGAGCAGTACTAAGCATCTTTATATGTTGGGTACTATGATATAAATAATACCATATATAGTTCTTGAGTTCCAGAAATGTCTCAACAGGAAAAGAGAAGAAAATATGCTCTTATACCCAAAGACATATACTGTAAGGATACTTTAGGAAAAAAAAGGTTTTAATGTGATAGTAGGACTCCTTTCCCTGAAGCTGTTCAAACCATGTCTATATAAAAGCCTGGTAGTCTGACCCTAATTTAATAATGTTTTCCTTGTTGCAGGCCTTCTCAGAGCCTTTATATTGCAAAGTTCATTGTGAATCTTTCAGAGGAATGTAGGGGTCCAACAATTTCATAAACTAGTGACGTATAGAGCTCTCTTCCCTCTTTTATTTAAAGGACCATCCCAAGGAAATGATTGTCTGGGAAACGCTGCTGAAGAACACATTCTTTCACCAAACACAGATTGAAGTCGATGCTGCCTGAGGTCTCTTCCGGGTCTGAGAGAACTCAGGCCACTGGGCAGGCAGGGATCTCTTTGGAGAGGGGCAGGAGCCTGGTATAGGCCTGCCGCTATTCAAATAGCCCAATGGCCCTAGGGAGTGGAGAGAAACTTCCCTTTGTCCCTGCTGTGACAGCAGTGCTAAGTGACCAGGAGGCTGCTCCCAATGCAAATTTGGAGGAAGAAAAAGGACTTTCTAGGAGGGAAGTGATTGTTTCCTTTACAAAGTCTAGTCTTCTTCCTTCTACCTTGATGTTCTCCTTTTGCCTTCTTTTTCTCTCTCATCCAGGACACTATCTATCACAGGAAGGTATCGCAGCAGTCAGTGTGTGAATGTTAATGCACACGTGTGTGCATACACACAGACACATACACACCCACTGTCACACACACACACACACACACACACACACACACACGGTTGCATTGCTTGGGTCTATCCAGTGGGTATACCACAAGCACGGATTCTGAATTTCCCTCACTCACATTGTATAACCTTGAACAAAACATATCACCAACTATGCCGGTCTCAGTTTACCCAACTTAGAGAGGCTACGAATGATCCTTTCTCCCTAGGATATTGAAAGAAAGGGCGTAGAGGACATTAGGAGGCTTTAAAAAATACAGCACACGGACACTTGGGGATTGCTTTCGCTCATGTTTCGTGAAAGAGACAACGCAGCGAAATCGTTTCCTAACCCACAGTCCCCACTGCAAGGGCGCACCTACGAACAAGCCGAATCAAGTGGCCGTTTCACCATCACTTGGTTTTCAAGGGGAGGAACTAGACCTGACTCCCCAAGCTCTTTCTACAACATTTGCCTAATCCAGATATTGGCCACCTACTTTCCTGCACCCCCAGATCTGAATCCAGCCCTAACACCCATTTGCTGGAGCCACGAGGGGCAAGACACAAAAGTCCACAAAAAAAGAAGGAAGAGAACCCACAAGCCTTCATCACGAAGCTGGTATGAATCCGCTGTGGTTTCCTATGACCCTACTGTGTCTGGTGGCTTAAAGAAGAAACCTCTGGGAATTTGAATGTTCCCAGGCAGAAAAAGTCTAGAGAAAGGGGTAAGCTCTTTCTCATCACCAATATCCCAGAGATGACTGAGTAGCCTGTCTTCAGATTCTGATTCCTTAAGAGAAAGTCCCTAATATTATCTTGAAAAAAATAATTCTATGGGGTATTACTCTAATCAGGAGAGATTTAGGGACAGGATAATGCTGATCAGACAGAGAGTCCCTTTGTGGGCTCAACTAATCTCTATTTTCCTTCTGGGTTCTGCCTGGCAGTCTTAGGAGAGGGAGCTGATTTGAAAGAAGGGGCCCTGGCAGAGCTGGGCCAGCCTGGAAGAGTATTAGTCCACCAAGCAAGACTTCGAGAAAGGCAGAAATTCTCTGCCAAACCAAAAGATTGGAGGAAACTGAAGTGACTACTTTCAATTGAATTGAGCCCTAACCTGCTGGCTGGGAGTCCCTGTCTTCGTTTTCTTGCCATCTGAAAACACCACACACGCTAATTTGTATCGGCTTTCCAGCGTGAGGCACTTTGTGGAAAACATTTCGTCTGTTCCTTTCCACAACCTTGAAAGGCAGGAATTTTGCAAATGAACACACTGGCACTCAGGGATGCAATGAGAAATTAGCAGAGACAGGATTGAAACCCTAGTTTTCCCGCTTCCAAGGTGATGCTCCTGGGTCCAATTTTATTTCTAGTAATGCTAAGAACGCGTCTGGGTGCTAGCCAGAAGGTTGGGATTTCCCAGTGGTTCTGAAGCCCTTTCCCAGCAAATCACCAAGCTGGCTGCTGCTCCCTGCTCTCGTTCAGGGTCCCCGAGCGCCCTGGGAGGAAGAGGGTGCAAAGGTGGGGTGGGGTTCCCCTGACCAGCTCTAACTGAGATCTTTAGCAGGAGCTGGGCTTCCTCGGCACCCAGTCATTCTGGCTCTGGAGGCTGGTGGCGGGGCGGGGGGGCCATGCAAAGTGGACAGAGGTGAGGTGGCGGCCCGGGCTGCCCGGGGCTCTGAGCTCTCAGCCAGGTTGCTGACTGGGTGCCAGGAGCCTGCTTCTCATTGCACGTGCGTCAAGGCATGTTCTCCTTCATCAGCAGCAGGAGTTAGATATCTTGAGACACTGAAGTTTTCATCTTCTCTTGATTGCGCTCTACAGCAGTTTAAAAAGCCTTTGCCTGAAAGGGAGAATCGTGTCACACCTTAATAGCCTCATTTCTGGGGCGACGGGGGCTTTTTAAACTCCCTGAGCCTCGGCGAGGATGTCTGAGCTGCTTGCTTTGTTTGTCTCCTGTGTATTTCTATTCAGGGAGCCGTCTCAGAGAAGTCTTTCATTGAGCCCACAGTCCTCCAAAGGGAAAGAGAAACATGCTGTACATGAACATTAGTGGCAGCTGGAATTTGTCACACTGAAGATCAAAAAGCACAGGCAGGTAAAGGAAGACAAAGGGATGGAAGCAGGGACGGGGGAAATGGGAACGCCCAGACTGGAAGGATGGGTGGGAAGAGGAGTCGACACAGTTCAGGTCTGGTACTTATCCCTCTGGAGAAGAACAATGGCCGAGAGCTTTCTTTTGGGGCAAACGTGTCCCATTGCTCTGGGGGTCGGAGGGATCATTGGTTCGGGGATGTACCCACTGACTGTCTCACACCTTAGGGCACCTCTGATCGAGTCAGGCTGTCCTCCTTAAAAGGGAGGATGCTCTGAATATGTCCCCAACGCTGTCTGCACGTCAGTGGGGACACATTCACACACTCACCTGCAAGCCAGGCACTGGGTATGTTGGCCTGTGTGCATTCTGATGTATGTATTGTCTTTCCTCCCTGCATTTTTATTTTTAACCAAGACCATAAACAGAACAGAATTGGCCCCCTGAGACGCAGCATGGTTTCTCCTGCCCAGCCTTCTCCGCTGACCATGGTACCCAGAGACATGGTGTGGGAGGGCACGGTTCTGTCAAATATCTTGGTTCTCCTCAGAAACTAATTGCTTCTTTGCAGAAAGTGAATGCTAAGAACGTGTCTGGCCTTGTGTGGGATTTGGTTCCGTTTCCAGCTAGATGACCTTGGACAAGACGCTCAAACTTCCTGAAAAGTGTCAGTTTCTTCCTGGGTAAATTAAACCAGGCATAATCCCTACTCTGCAGGACTTTTCTGGATTCCTATTAATATATGCAAATCGTCAGGTACAATGCTTGGAGCCACTGCGATGTCGTTGCATCAGAAGCTCTCCGAGACAAGGAAGGACGCCCATTACACCATCGATTCCTAATGCTTCCTGAAACTATGGCTCATTAGTTCCCCGATAGTCAGTACTTCCTGAGAACCTGATGTGCGCTGGACTCCATCTGCGGCCCTTCTTACAACAGCACTACTGGTAGCTCCACTTTAAACCTCAATAATTGGAGACACAGAGTAGCTGGGTCACTTGCCCAAAGCCACACAGCAGGACTGGGAGGTGGCTATTGCTCCTGCCACTGCTTACGGGGCCTTACTGACTTGTTCAGCAGCCCTCTCCTCTGCGACCCTGTACGTTCTGCGGGGGCAAAGACTGCATGACTCTTGTTCATTTCTGAGTCTGCTGTGCTTTGAACATAATAAGCAACCCCATGTATTGACTAAACGGTTATCATTTTTAAATTATTATTTTAACAATCATTTATCCTGGGGGTCAAGAGCACCGCAAATTCATGACCTACAAAGGCATTCCTTTAAATGTGGTTTAAATGCATGTCTTTCAAGATTCATGTAGAGCTTCGGGGTTTTAGAATTTTCCAGAATTTGAAGAAGTCCAGTTCACGCTCCTCTTCAGGCGTTATTGGTGCCGGACATCTGCCTGATCCACGCACACTTTCTACCCCAAAGGGTCTGCATAAACTTTAGTCAGCACCCCGGTCTGCTCGATCAGTTCTTTCAGCTGCTTTTCCCTGGCCTGCTTCAGGCTGACATTGTTTTCACCAGGGTGTGCTCATTCAAGGTCCGTGAGGCTGGGGGCTCAGCTTGGTGGGAGAGAAGAATTCTATAGGGATTGAAGGCAAACAGACTCTTCCTCAAGCAAATCAGGGGCACCAGCTCAGAAACGAGGTCAGGCAGATTTAGGGCCTTCCTGCCTGTGCCCCGGCATCCACAGGGTCCTTGGCACCTCACTGTGGGCCTTGCACTAGACGCCCTTCCTGCAGGCCTTCGCAGAACTGGGTCTTATTTCTCTCAGGCTCTGCTCTCACCGCCTCCCTTCTGACCTCCTTGTGTGAAGGAGGGGTCTCTTCCCAGTTCCTCTTCACCTCTTACCCTTCTTGATTTTGTCCATGGCACTTAGCGCTCTGAGGATATCTCACTTATTTCTGTTTGTGTGTTTATTTATGTCTGTCCTGCTCATGGCTATGGCCTTCTGCTCAAAGGATGCAGGGCATTGAACAGTCACACAATACATGACGCAGGAATTCCAGGCATAGCTAGTCCCACACCTGGATCCATCCCAGCAAGGTGAGTCCCTGGAGATCAGGGGCCATGGGCGACTCATCTTTGCTGGCCTCGTACCTCGCATGCCTCAAGTTCAAGAAATGCTTCAAGAGAGGAGTGAATGAAAAACTGAAACTTTGAGGTTTGGACAGCGAAAATGGAAGGCAGCGAAGTGGTGAGCTGGGTGGAAAATGGGCAGGCCTGTCCCCAGAAAACTTGGTGACCAGGGATAGAGCCAAAGAACGAAGAGGGTTTCTGGAAGCCAGGTAAGGGGTGGATGAAGAGAGAGTCAAAGAATTCTACTCACTTCATAAATTTCCTGGAGAACTCAGGGAAAATGCTGATTCAGGTGAATACAGACTCGGAGGCTTAGATCCGAGGAGTAGCGGGGGATTCTTTGCACTTTGGTGAGAGAGGAGGCCTGGGTTAGAAGACTTGAGAGAAAAGATCCGAGAGAAAAGAAAAGTGAGACAGACCAAATGACTTCTGGGAAGAATGCAAGAATTAACAGAAGGAAAAGCCCAAGAGGCAAGGTGAGCTCGCTCACAGCTATCCTGCGCGGGGCCCACGGGCCCATGAGAAGCTTGGCTCGTTCTCAGGTGAAAAGTCTCTGGGGCTGCAAGTGTGAACCCAGAGTCTGAGCCACAAAGGCCAGGGTTTCTTGGAGCTGGAAAATGAAAGAGAGAAAAACTTGATGCCTAGATACAAGTGAGAAGAAATTTCAGTAAATGACAATAGGAAAACAGGGGGGACCCAAGAAAGACGCATGGTGCCCTGACTCATGCTACAACACGACACATCCTGAGAATGTGGGGCTAAATCCAAGAAACCAGTTGCAAAGGACCACGTGTTGTCTGATTCCACAAATACGAAATGTCTAGAATAGCCATTATTATTGCCTCTTAGTGCATTTATTCAACCAGCAATTACTGAGCGCAGACCAAGTGCTAGGGTAACACCACTGTGACTACAAGTATTTGTAAGAATTTGGGTCCCTGGGACCTCGGTGACATGCCATCTCTCCCCCCCACTCCCCCGCAGCCATGGCCCGTGCCAGCATTCTCATTTTGACGGACGCATGCTACGGATCCAGGAAGCACCTTCGCGAAGTTCTGTGGGGGCAGAAACACACATCACTTCAGCATTCACCCAATCGAGCTAATGTGGGATCACATTTGCTTTCAGAATTATTATCATTTCTAAAAAACAAATAGAACTTAAAAAAAAAAACTGTTTAAGGTAAATTGTATTACTTGTAAAATGAAAGGGCTATAGGTCGGGTCCTAGACAATAGTACTTCCAATGAGGTTTTTAAGGGTTTTGGAGCTAGAGTTCTTTGACATGCCTGTGACCAGACTCCAGGTTTTTCCCAAGACCCCCTACCCCAGGCTGTTCATTTCCTGCCCCCACCCCAGACCCCAGTCTCTGGTAATGAGGACATGGCCTGCTCCTTCCTGAGACAGATGGGAGCAGAGCATGAAGCCTTTCTTTCAAACCCTACCCCTCATACCAGCCTGGCCCCGTCCTCCCCAAGCCCCTGCCTTCCCTGCCCGCTGTGAAGGCAAAACTTCAGCTGAACCATTTTTCCACACCTAAAATGTGTAGCTTCTGGGAGGAACCGCTCTCCCTTCTAAAGCCTCCTCCATTCACGGTAGTACCTGGCAGGACTTCTAATCACAGGCAATTGATATTCCACTCAGCATCTTTGGAGAATAATCTGCAAACAAGAAGCTGCAGGCTATAAAAGTCTCTTCCTCGCTTCCTCTTCTCCCTCTATCTTTTTAAAAATACAGCTTACAGCTTAATAAAAATACAACCCGGGCAAGAGCAGGAAATCTTAGCACGTGGCCCAACAATATTATCCTTTTAAGAGTTTTATTAATCGCTTTAAAGTCGTCCCGCACCTGGCTGAGAGGTGCGAGGTGCCTTCCCCTGCCGACAGGACCGTCCGTGCGTCTCAGGAGTGGGCACGGCTGCCTCAATGAACAGAATGGCTGGGAAAAGAGGGTCAGCCTGGCAAAGCTCAAGGCTCACACTGTGTGTATAACGAGCTGAGCGAGCAGCAGTTTGGTTCTTCTGGTGCATCCCACTTGCACCCAAGACACACACACACACACGCATGCACACACACATATGCACACACACACCATGGGCAGGCACACCGGGACTGCCTCCTGGAGAAAGGAGCACAAAGGTAGAATAAAGGAGTTTCTGATTTGTTTTTATCTCCTTGCTGTTAAGGCATTTGTAATACATTCTACAGGAAGACTCGCTAGCTTGCAGGAACAGACAAACGCATCTGTCAATGTAGCGGCATCGTTTGAGCTCAGTCAGTGTGGCGCTGGAGGAGTCCCCTAAATGTTTAATTTCTTCCAGCACTGCAAGTGTTGTGATAGGTCTTATCAGGATTGTATTGACTGCGCGAAATGAGACATGGTGTGGAGTGCTTTTCTGGAAGGGAGAAACATTAGAAGCACACACCAGGAACCCATTTAACAGGTTGCTAATAATACCATCTTCTATCGACATTGCATTTTCATTCCTAACCACTTCGGTTTTGTGTGTACGCACAGCTTACTCATCCCCCTCTACGACACAAGGTTTTCTAGCCGGGGGCTGATAGGACTGAAGGTAAGACTTCCTGAGTATGTAGATTGCTTGGCATAAGGACCAAGATTCTCTCTTGGGAATATCGACTGATAGAGCAGCCACTAAAATGCGCCTATGGTTTCTCTGGAACGGAGTAAGTCTAGATGACTTCAGCAAGACGCGTGAGATCACGTTGATCTGAAGTGATATGCAGAGTTCCCATGTGATTCAGGGCCCCCTACAGATTTCTCAGATTTTTTTTTTTTAGCACATATGCAAAATGAATCAAATGTATGATTAAGTTTTGCTCTAAAAAATGTGGAACATGGAGGTACTTACTGGCTCACACGTTCATTCATTAAATATTTATGGCGTGCCAACTAAGGGCCAGGCACTGATCTCAATATACTTTTAGACTAGAAGGGGAAGGAGCCATGAAAACAAAACTGCTCAACCCAGCATGGAGAATGCTAACGATAGCGTCACCCCCAAGGCACTGTGGTGGCACATGGGAGGAGGTGATGGGCTCCAACCACCTGAGGATGGGGAGAAGGGCAAGGAGCAGACTCAGGAATGTCACTGAGGAGAAGCTTGACCTGGGCCAAGAATATTGGATGAATTCTTCCAGACAGAAGGTGAGGTTAATGCTACTCCAGGAAGAAAGACAAGCACGAAGAAAGGCACAGAGGAACGGAGCACGACACATTTGGGAAATGAGAAGCATTTTGTTGAGGCTGGAGGCTGACTTTGACACCAGCTGACAAATCCGCGGAGAGGTCAGTCTGCTGGAAATTGTCACCATGGCCTGCGTGCTGCGGTCCGACAGCTCCTAACCACTCAGAGTCATCATCCTTCTCACCACACATGCCCTGTCCATGTCACTTGAGACCCCAGAAGCCTCAGAGTTGGTACATATGTTCCAGAGTGTCACACACTGTGAGGGTACAGGTATTAGCCAACCAGCAAGGATCAGGTCACTGTGGCCTGTTAGTATACCTAGCATACTCATGCAGTCGTCCTAAAGAAAGTGAAGGGTTTAGATGACAGAAGGAATGTGTGTGTGTGTGTGTGTGAGTGTGTGTGTGTGTGTGTGTGTGTGAGCATGGGGTAAGAATATTCTTGAAGGAGGAATGTGGGAAGAAAGACTCAGAGAGGAAAATGAGTATAGAAGTTGGGAGGTGGCAGTGACATCCAGACTAGCGGCACAGACTGAAAGAAAGAGGAAGGGGATAGCTGTGTATTTGTTAGTTTTGTCCTCAGAAAAACAGATTCAACACCAACCTTTGAAATTCAAAACACACGCGGACACAAGGGGCATAAAATACTGAGGGAAAGCCTTGCAGGAATGTCTACTCCTGGCTCTGAAGCTAATACGCAATTACAGGGTCCCTGGAAGAACGCAGACTAATGTGACTTTCTGTGCAGCCCGAGGTTATAGGGTCAGGGCCAAGCCTGGGGAGCAGGAACATTCCTGCCCCTCAGTAATGCAGCAAGCTAAGTATTGCAGGCTGTTTCGAGAAAGAGCAAAGGAGAAATCCTGGGGGTTTGCTGGAGGAGCCGATGAGAACCTTAGCTGGGGGAGCCAGGCAGCCCATGAAGCCTCCTGGACAGGAGAGAAAAAGGGGGAATAGGACTACCACACTATTTTTATCCCTACGGAACAGACGGTGCATTGTCTTGAAGGAGGTGGTTCATCTAACACAGTAAATTCCTTTGATGCTTTTAATAGAGAAGGTGCCCAGTTATTTGAAATCAATTCAAGGATATTGTATGAAGTCTTGTTTCTTAAAAATACTTGGCATTTGGCTTCTATGCTGAGCCAAAGAAAGCGTCCAGAGCGGGAGGGCTGGCTGGTGTAAATAAAGGGCAGTCGGTGGAACCCAGTGCAGGGGCGAGGACCCCACGGCACAGGGAGACCAAAAGTGCAATCAGCAGGGGTGTTGCCCCGGCCCACGCAAGCTGACGCTTTGACCCTGGGGAGAGGGTGCAAAGAACAGGGATGGGAGAAGAGGCAGGGGGAGAGGAGAGGATGTCCAGGAAAGACGGTGCCATAGGAAGATTTTCTTGCAGTCTGCACCTGAGAGGGGCTGCTGGAACTTCCACCTGGACAGCGCTGTCCTTGACAAGCGGTAAATTTTTTCCCCACTACCTGGTAAAAGACTTGGAATTAAAATTAATATCTTTTTTTCTTCAGAAAAGAAATAATTATTAGCCTCAGCCACAAAATTGGAGTTAAGGCTCCAGCAATATAAGAATAATAATTTGCACTCACACGGATTCTTTCAAGCAAAGGTCTTGGAAGCTTTGCCAAACATTAATTAATTAAGCCTCGCAGATTCCCCCCAGGAGGCTGCCTGCTATTATCTCAGCTTTCCAGATGTGGAAACTGAGTCTCAGGGAGGTGAAAGTGATTTGCCCAAGGTCACTGTGGGAATGAGAAGCGAGACAGAGATGGAAATTGCAAAGGCTGCCCTGTGCCCAGAGTTGGGGAAGCTTTTTGCCGCTTCTCCCTCTGGAGTGCTGGGGGTGGGGGGCCGGGTGTGCAGAGGTGGGAGCAGGGGAGCTGGCTGGCTCCTTAACGCATATGCAGGACTGAGAGAATTTCAGTCCAGGAAGCAGGAAGCACGTTTGAAGTGGCAGAGAAAGGCTCCCCAAACTATCCATTTTCATTTGCAAGACTCAGGCTGCTTGTGAAGAGGTGAGGCTCTGCTAAAATTTGGAAATGAGCAGGGGGCAGGGGGTGGTTCAGGGAAAACATGACGACAAAATGCCCTAGGGAGAGCTCCACGGAACACTCGTCATGGGATTATTTATACCTGACCTCCACCTTTGGCTTCCGTGGAGCTGAAAAGTGAGACGCACAAAGGAAAAGAGGCTGGGGGTGAATTCGAGGCAGGGGGAGAGGCCTTCAAGGAGGTCTTGGCATGCCTGCTGAAGCTCCTGCTTCCATTCACCATGAAATGTCCCCAGATCTGCCTGGCCTCCTGCAGAATGGGGCGGGAAGGCTGATTGCAGGGGAGAGCCCCGGAACCCAGCGCCTCTCTGCCTCCACGCCTGGTTTAGCAGCTGACAAATACCATCAGTGACCCCACCCTCTCCCCCACCCTTCCCCCC
>NC_048225.1:26047331-26169318 GCF_002007445.2 Ailuropoda melanoleuca | reverse complement strand
AAATAATAATAATAATAATAATGACAGTAACAATAAGAGGGAGGAATGAATTTAAAAAATAATATAAGAGAAAGTTATTTCCAAATTTCTTTTCTCTGTGGGCTATTCTGTTTAAATAGGATATGGTGAAATTCTAATAAATCCAGTCTTTTCCTTGACATGTTATCAATCTTCAAACATCCCTAGAGGGTAAAGGGCAAATCCTGTTTGCCTGAGTTTGCAGGTGGGGAGATGAGACAAAAGGAGGTGAAGAGGCAAGGTTAGAACGCAAGGCCAAAGGAATTCAGGGAGGGAGAGGCAACGTAGCCATTGCCCCTGTGTGATGGGAAGAATGAATATAATAAGTAAGGTACTGACAAATTGTTCCATCACTCCACCTCCTGCCTGTCTCCCAATGGAAACTGAAAGGAATAAAAATAGATTTAGATTTTAACAGAGGAAAAATCCATTTGTAATGCTGAAGCAAAAGGTAGCTGGACTAGAAGCCAGGAGACCCAGGCTCCAGGCCAACCTAGGATGAAAATGACTGAAATGAGCGTACCTAGTCTTTAGCCTTTGGGTGGAGAGGGGCTGGGTGGGAGCTCAGGTGCCCACCTCTAAAATGAGGGGGTCCATCTGGAAAACCTTGAAGTCTTTTCCAAATACTAAGATTCTCAGATTTGATTCTTAATAGAGTTCTAGACAAAGTTACAGAGCAGATTTTAGGAAAGCGGTTATAGTGAAGGTTTTAAAAATCAATGTAGGCCTCCACTGTGGGCAGATTTTGACGAGGGCATCTCTGTAACCTAGGACAAGCGCTGAATGAACCCAGCTGGTGGCCAGCGGCCACTGCCTGTGGCCCAGACAGTAGCGGGTCTTTTCTTTACCGAGACAGGGTCAGGGGGACAGCCTTCTAGAACTGCGTTAGCAAACCCTCAGGCAGCTCAATGCAGAGTGGTCGGTCCTCCGTTCTCGTAGACGCCGTGGAAATAAGCAAGGAAGTCTACGGAGCCCCTGCCTGCTGTGAGGGGGTGTTGCAGCTGGCCACAGTGGAAAGGGCTGGGTTATGGAGAACGCTCTAGGGGCTGCAATTAAGTGAGTGGCCAGAGCTTCTGTGCTTGCTTTGGTCTCCCACAGCGAGCTCCTGAAGATTCCTTCCACTACCCTATCACTCTCTTTGCTTCATGGGTAGCATGGGCAGGGTGAACCTTTGCTTCCGAATGTTATTGGAAGATTTAATTAAGCACCATTTGAAATTTTTGAATGGAAATTACCACATTAGTCATGATTATTATCCATTTTCTTTAAACATAGGGCCAACTGCTAAGCTGTGAGGCACAAGCATGGAAATTACAAAAATATTCAAATATCCATTATCTGAGACTGTGTTTGCCAAGCATCCCATCTAATCAGGGAAAGCCTGCTGGAACAGATGGGCCTTACACTGTGCCCTAGAAGCCAGGAAACTTGGACATGTTAGAACCGAGGGAATCAAAGTGCCAAATGTTACTGCTACCACAGAGAACTCATTTTTCTCCTTGGCAAAAGACTGGTTGTGCTCGTCCTTTTCAAAGAACGCACGTTTCCCACCTGCACCAAGTCCTCTGACTTCTCCAGCTCTGGACCAGGAAGGGAGCGGTTCCATGCCTGCGGGACAGAGGCCCCGGGTCCGCAGCCAGGAGTCTTGAGGAACTATTTCCAGGTGATGGGAGCCTTCAGCCTGGGGAGGGGGTGGGGGTGCTGGGAAGACAGAGCAGCCTTGCAGGAGAGGGCTGTTCAAAGCTGTTAATGCAGGTGCTTCAACAGAGAGAAAGTGCCTTCATTTCAACTTTATATTTATGAGTAGTTTACAGAAAGCTTTGCAGTCAAAGGAAACAAAATTGGTAAACACAGTAAGTAATAGATTCAACAAATACGGCTGAGGATAAAGAGCTAATTTACATTTAATGAGACAGCGATTGTTTATTAAATAAGAAATGGTTGTGTTTCTGAAGATGGCCTTAAAGGTTTTTCCGAAGAATACATTAAGCACTGAATATAGCTTTTCATATTCAAAGGATGAGACTTGAGGAAAGGGGGAGGGGAGGAGCCAGGGGACTGAACCAAGAATGTAGGGAGCTGATAAGTTCTTCTGGAATATAGGGCACACACCAGGCCAGAACTTAAGAGAAAACAAATTCCACAGAAGGTTCCCTTCTTTGGACATTATACCACAGGCTGACTGTACCGTATAGATCTTTTTTTTTTTTTTAATAGTATATAATTACTGAAGAATTTATGGCATGTTGGGATATATATTCTGACCCTGACCCTGTGTAATGGATTTTTGAATCAAAATCTCTGCCGCTGTGTTTGCAACTACGGAGATATATGTTAGTTGCTGCTATCTTTGTAATTTCTAAGTGAGGAAAAACTAGGGCTTTCCATGTGGGAAACTAGAAAACTCTCTAGCCTCCTATGACAGATAAGACCAAGCAGAAAGTGTGACAGAATAGCAAAGTCAATTCTGTCTAGGATTTGCAAAGACCGGCCGAATCACAGGATTGGCCCAAGACTCTTGCAGGATCTTGTAAAAGACATGTGGTGTAGCAATTTTGCTCATTCATGTTAGAAGGCAAATCATTTTTTAAACTTGCTGTTTCATGTCTTAAATGGCAGCATATGCAGAGTCATAATACCTGAATTTGAGTCCTGGGATCCACAAGCTAGGTGTGGCAGAAAATTTTAATTTTTACCAGATCTTCTTTTCTTCCCATTTTAATAGCCAGTCCCGCATTTCCCATCCACTTTTGCAATTAGGTCTGCACGTGACACTGTTCTGACCAATGGGATAAAAGCAGAAGTGATATATTCCACTTTCTGGTCCTGTGTTTATTTATTTTTTATTTTTTTAAAAGATNGACCAATGGGATAAAAGCAGAAGTGATATATTCCACTTTCTGGTCCTGTGTTTATTTATTTTTTATTTTTTTTAAAGATTTTATTTATTCGACAGAGATAGAGACAGCCAGCGAGAGAGGGAACATAAGCAGGGGGGGTGGGAGAGGAAGAAGCAGGCTCATAGCAGAGGAGCCTGATGTGGGGCTCGATCCCGTAACGCCGGGATCACGCCCTGAGCCGAAGGCAGATGCCTAATCGCTGTGCCACCCAGGCGCCCCTGGTCCTGTGTTTAGAAGGAATACATGTGTGATTCCCTTGTTCCCTTACTCCCCCTGGCTGTTTGGGTTACAGATGTGATGGTAAGTGCGGAAGCAGCCACTTTGAAACCAGAGGTAAACCTGTGGCTGTCAGGATAATTCCAGCAGTCTTAGGCCATCTGCCTTCTTGAAAGAGAAATACAGCACCATTAAGATTAAGACACTGTATTTGGAGTTGTCTTGTTAGAGCAACTCAGCCTATATCTTGCCTAATACAGAACTCAGTTATAAAGGCCTTTGAAACTAAGATGTCATTTTACACATTTTGCTTCTGTTTTTAAGCACACACTTCTTCAGGGTCAGGTCTATGTGTAATAAATTTGAGACTGTGAACAGAACATACCATACTCTTCCCATATATATTGAGAAGGAGAAGAGAAAAATATAGGAGAAGCAAAGAAGTCTCCTTAAATGTAAAAGTGAAAGCCGGTTTATCGCTTTACCAGAGAACTGTCAAGAAACACCTGATTGAAATACCAGGAGTAGTTGATGGGCTTTTCTGGTGTAACACGAAGAATACTATTTGTTATAGCCACATGTGTCGCTAAAGAAAATAAGTAGAAAAGTTTTCTACCAGGCTTTTGGGAACGCAGCTGAAAATGTATAAAAACGGAAGTTGGTCTGTCAAGAGAAATCCTAGCCAGCCAGAAAAAAATGCTAGTCATGTGACACAAACAAAGAAAAACAAACAACACCAGTCATCGTTCTTGCTCTGTTTCTTACATACTCTGATTTGCATTTCATAATTATCCCTTCAATTATCTTTCAAATTTATTTCTTATTAAGAAAGGAGCCAAACATTCACAGAAAAATAAGAACATAAACCCCACACATCCACCGTTCGGACTGAACAGTTCTCAAGAGTTTGACACGTTTGCTTATCTATCGTTGTGCTCTCCTCCAGCAGGAGTCATATATAAGGGGAATGGTGTATCGGAAGCCCCAATTCTCCTACAGCCTTAAGTTCTAGTCAGTGTTTGTGTATCTGCTCCCGGAAATCCAAGAAGGGGAGGGAGCAGCATCTCGCCCCTCACCTTGACCTCTGTCCTCTTAAAGACGTGAAAATGACATCCAGTGGTCCCAATGATACTTGCCTGACTTTCCAGTACCCTGCACTTCAGACCAAGGAAGGAACTGCTTGGTTTATTAGGATTCTGCCAACCTCATTAGCAACTGATATCCTCAAAATCTCAAGGGATCTTCTCGGAACGATTTTAATAATGGGATGGCCATCTACACAAAAAGGGAGAAATCTTGACAAGTTGAGAATAAAATAGACTTGTAGCTCTAGGCAAAAGAGAAGAGCAGCCGAGGCTGTTGGAATAATAAAATCAGTAGCATTTTTATATAAAACTTTGAGGATTAGGGAACAGACCTCTCTGTCCTTTGATTCCCTGACAATAGGAATAATTCTGGGTTACTGGACAGTTACGGGTATTTCCAGGCCCTGTGTTTTAAGCCCAGCAGAATGGGTCTGTCGAATGCACAGGTGGCCAAGTGGAGTCAGGGCTTAGCACCAGGGAGGGCCACCGGGGACTCCGTGCTGCTCCCACAACAGCCCACAGAGAGGCTCACTGAAAGAAAGAAGCAGCTATGGTTCCAGTCTAGTCCCATCCCTCTACATAGATGCTCTCTCTCTCTCTCTTTTTTTTTTTCTTTCCAGTGGCCTTAAGGCAGACTGTCTAAAGAGCAGCAGTGGCAGTAGCCCCAAAGGCCAAGCTGTATGCGGCAAAGGGAGTTATGTGTTGGGCTCCAGGGCTTAGCTCTTTGGAACATTTGCTCAAAAATACAAACTTGAGGGAGCACTACTCACTGCCTGCATCCCCACTGCCCTGCTCCCCAACCCACCTAGCCTCCACATCAAAATGCTTCAAGAAACATCTAAACGGTCAGGCACAGGGACGCCTGGGTGGCTCAGTTGGCTGGGTGTCCAAATCTGTATTTCAGCTCAGGTCATGTTCAGGGTCATGAGAACGAGCCTGGCGTCAAGCTCCATCCTCGGTGGGTAGTCTGCTTGAGATTCTTTCCCTTTCCCTCTGACCTTCCCCACCAACTCTCTCTCTTTAAAATAAATAAATAAATAAATAAATAAATAAATAAATAAATAAAATAATCAGGCACAATTGGATCAACAAGAGAGTGCCCTACATTCTGGAAGGTCAGCCCGAAGCAAAGACCCACACACTTCCATACACCACATAATAGAGCTGATCAAACATGATTGAAATAATTTAAAAGTGTGTCTTGCACAGGAATCCATCAAAATTCTAGAGGAGAACATAGGCAACAACCTCTATGACATCGGCCAGAGCAACCTTTTTCATGACACATCTCCAAAGGCAAGAGAAACAAAAGATAAGATGAACTTATGGGACTTCATCAGGATAAAAAGCTTCTTCACAGCCAAGGAAACAGTCAAAAAAACTAAGAGGCAGCCCACGGAATGGGAGAACATATTTGCAAAGGACACTACAGATAAAGGACTGGTATCCAAGATGTACAAAGAACTTTTCAAACTCAATACACGAGAAACAAATAAATCAAAAAATGGGTAGAAGATATGAACAGACACTTTTCCAATGAAGACATACAAAGGGCTAACAGACACATGAAAAAATGTTCAAAATCATTAGCCATCAGGGAAATTCAAATCAAAACCACACTGAGATACCACCTTACGCCAGTTAGAATGGCAAAGATAGACAAGGCAAGAAACAACAATTGTTGGAGAGGATGTGGAGAAAGGGGATCCCTCCTACATTGTTGGTGGGAATGCAAGTTGGTACAGCCACTCTGGAAAACAGTGTGGAGGTCCCTTAAAAAGTTAAAAATTGAACTACCCTATGACCCAGCCATTGCACTACTGGGTGTTTACCCCAAAGATACAGACGTAGTAAAGAGAAGGGCCATATGCACCCCAATGTTCATAGCTGCATTGTCCACAATAGCCAAATCATGGAAGGAGCCGAGATGCCCTTCAACAGATGACTGGATTAAGAAGCTGTGGTCCATATATACAATGGAATATTACTCAGCTATCAGAAAGAACGAATTCTCAACATTTGCTGCAACATGGACGGCACTGGAGGAGATAATGCTAAGTGAAATAAGTCAAGCAGAGAAAGACAATTATCATATGATTTCTCTCATCTATGGAACATAAGAACTAGGATGATCGGTAGGGGAAGAAAGGGATAAAGAAAAGGGGGGTAATCAGAAGGGGGAATGAAACATGAGAGACTATGGACTATGAGAAACAAGCTGCAGGCCTCAGAGGGGAGGGGGGTGGGGGAATGGGATAGACTGGTGATGGGTAGTAAGGAGGGCACGTATTGCATGGTACACTGGGTGTTATATGCAACTAATGAAGCATCAAACTTTACATCGGAATCTGGGGATGTACCGTATTGGTGACTAACATAATATAATAAAAAATCATTAAAAAAAAGAAAGAAAGAAAAAAAAAAGTGTGTCCTGCAGGTAAGAGTAAGATCAATCTATTATTGGCTTTAAGTCAGGGAGCCTAGGCTTCCTGATGAAAGGGATTACGGTTTTATGGGCATCAGAATTTTGGGCAGTTTTGACGCTATGATTTGGTCATGACGACAGAAGGAGCCAGATCTCCTTCACATTTGCAAAAAAAGGACTTTTTTCTTCACACTACCTTCAGCAGAGAAGCTGGAAGCACAGAAAGGTGAAGTGGATTTCAGAGGGTCAGGAGTCAATGCTAAGACATAGGTCATGAATCTGGCTTTCCTTTTCACTCCTCTGAGCCAAGTTACCCAGTTCACGGAACGACTCACTGGCGGCAGAGCGGCCCCAGCCACAAAGATATGAGAAGGTGCAGTTATCCACCTTGACCACGGCCTTGTCCTCCCAAAGACAAGTGGCTCAGATGGCGAGAGAAGATTCATCGTAATACGTGCTTCAGGAACAGTGGTCACAGTGGCAGGACTGTCTCCAGCCTGATTCTGCAGTCACCCGAAGCCTTCCCTGACACTCAGCACTGCCTAACCCGTTCCCCACCCTGCCCCTCCGTCTGGACCCGCACTTCTTGCCACACACGCACACTGCAGGCTCCCACTGTGTCCTGCTCCCCTTCCTGGGAAAGCCCCGAAAAAGAGAATCTGCTTCAAAACACTTGAATGAGCTGCCCCTGCCTGTCATGGCAGACTGGTTTAAAAAATACACACACACACACACACACACACACACACACACACACTACAAATTACCTGAAATACCCCTTCCCAGTCACACACACGTACACATTGAGAGAGTTATTCTACCATTAGTGTTTTGCCCCAGAATGGTTTAAGTATAAATAACAATAATAGCTAACATCTACAGTATGGTCCTCTAAGATCTGTATGATTTTACTTAATTCTCGAAATTCCCTCCTAGATAGGTAATTTTGATAGCCTTTTTTACAGAAGAGGAGGCTGAGGCACAGAGAGGCATATAGTAAGTAATCCGCCCAAGGTTTCACAACTGGTAAGAGGCAGAACCAGGCTTTAAACAAGGTATGCTGACTTAGCCATGATTAGACACCATTTCCAGTAAGAGTGTAATTATATGATAATATGCTGCCTTTAATGTAATTCATATATAGATTGTTGTTTGTCCAAATTTATAGTGATTCATAATATTCTGTCTACCCCTTTCACTCTGATTGCAGGTGAGTAAAGGAGCGGGTAGTGACTTCTTGGTCTTAATGGCTTGATTCCTGATGTGGGAAGGTGAGTGGGGATTGGACATCAGTGAGAGGCTGATATCAGAGGCATCTGGGTTTCTAATCTTGCCACTTGTGTTGGCTTTCACACTTGTTTCCAATCTTCCATCTGTTTTCCTGCTGCCTTCAGCTCCAAGGACATATTCTCTCCATGACAGCTCTCAGAACACTAACTTTCGTCCACAAGGTGCTAAACCATCATTTCCTTACAAAAGCAAGAGGCTTTCCTCTGGCCATTCCGTTAGAGGCTAGTTAACTTCCTCTCGAGGCCTGTGCACAGAGCTGGAGGCTACCAGTCTTCCACAAAGGTGGCACCTTTGCCCCTTTGCCATTTGTAATCCTTCCTTACTAGCTGCCCATGGGGTCTGGGGGCTGGGGGCTGCAGCGCACTGTCATTCCTTGGCATTTAAAAATGTTCTATTAAGTCCATTCCCTGAGGAAAGTGACTGCTCTGGGGGAACAGATGCTATCAGAGGAAGTGTGTTTTGTGTTACCTTCTTCCTGGCGGACAGCACTGATAAAGGAGAGAGAAGTACCTTTCCTGCCTGGGCAAGAATTGGAAACACTTCTCTTCCCAGACAGCATCTGAAAACCAGAGCTGACAATTGGGCTGGGACCAATTGATGAAAGTGAGGCAAGAGACTCCCCCAAATGTTCCTGGACTGCTTTATGCTCCACTCATTCTTAATCTACCTGTAATCGGGTGTTCCAGAGGCTGGACACAGTGGGGATCTGTAGGCAATTCAGGACCATTAGTTCATTCTCCTGCACTGGGGGGCTGTGTTCTACAATCCTTTCCATCACCAAGAAAAGACTTGGGGAACTACTCATGGGTTTCAAGAACTGTGACCTTTAGAAGACTGTCTCCAATAGATGCATGTAATCCTAAGGACCAAATGACCACTCTGTCTAATGGAATTCTGCTCCATTTATCCCATATCTCCCTGAAGAACCAATAAAAAAGAACCAGACAAAATGGCTTGAGGTATAAATTGACTTTGACTACAGTTCGGGAAAAATGATTGTATTTCTCTCACATTTATGATATGGAATTAGCTGCATATAATACATATTGGTGACTTAGAAAAATGTATGATTTTTTTTAAAAAAAAAAGAGACAGGTTTCTTGTGTCTTACGAAACTAGTCCCCCAGAGACACCCTGAGTCGTTTCATTACAATGAACAGTTGGGACAAATGCCCTACCAACGGTAGCCTCCATTCGAATCCTGGTCAGGAGCAGAGCGGGGAGGCAGTGCTCAGCAGAAGGCAAAGCAAAGCACATCCAAGCAGATGTTCACTTTCTCCAAGAAATCAGGGGGTGGGGGGAGTCCAAGTGATTTCCAAAAACTTGGTTGAAACCTAATTGTTCTTGGTCTATAGCGAAATAGTGTTAATATATAACATAATCCTGGAGATTCTTTTCCTTCTCACTTGAGAATTATTTAAGATAGCAGCCCAGAGTAATGAAAAAGCCCGGTGAAAATAGTAGAAGGGAGGAATGTGAAGCAGCATCCTATCTTCCTTTGTACTCATGAGTTATTCCTTTGTGCTTGCGTGTGGGGGTGGGGGGATGTGTGTGTGAAGGTGACCTAAGTGAACTCTGTATGAAGAGTATTTGTAGCCGTGTTTGTTTACAAGTTGTTATATCCCTGAGTATCTTGAGTTCCCCTGCCAAAAGTGGTAAGTAACTAAATGTTGTATTTGGTCAACAACTGATAGGTCACTAAATATAGAGGGACTTAGCTTCGTGTTATGCCCTAAGCCTCAAACTATCACGGAATCATCGTGTACATCATTTATTGTTCACATGTTCGTTTGGTAACTTTTAATGAGATCATACGTTGTGGAAACCATTGATCTGGGGGCTGCGGATATACTAATGGCACAGCCATTTAGAGGTCCGCATGATCTGAAAGAGAGATGGATATGTCAACACATAAGGGCCAAAGAACATGTTAAATTACACAATAAACTTAAGTCCAAGCTATCGAAGTGATAAAAAGTGTGGAAGAAGAACTCTTACACCATCTCAAGGCAGGAAGACAAGCATTCATAAAGGAGGTGCCATTTGATTGGGGCCTTGAACACTGATAAGTGAGAAGGGTTGGCCAGGGAAAGAATGGAATGAAGCTATTGGCAGCAGGGAGAATAACGGGTACACGGGTTAAGAGAATTTGAAATAGCAAGTGGTCAAGTTCACTAGAAATGGGAGTGAAAATGTATGTAGGTGCCAGGTTTTAAATCACTGCGTGTGCCACATGAAGAGATCGACTTGATTTTACAGATGGTGGTGAAGATCTTAAAACAAAAAACCATTGCACAATGTAGGGATTATGCAGTTCTAACAAAGATTGTGATAGTGGACATGAGAGTGTAGATAATTTTTTTTTAAATGTGTAGGAGGTGGCAATAAATTGGGTTTAGGAACTAACGGACATAAACAACAGGGGAGGAAGAGGCAGGATGACTCCCAGGTTGCTAGCATGGGAGGTGTGGCCATTCATAACATTAGAAAGCTTTCCAAGAAGGACTGGGTTTGGAGGCCGGAGTGATGAGTTTGGTTATAGTCCTTAGAGTCGTGGTGTCTATTGGACATCAGGTGACACTGTCTGGGGAGCTGCTAAGTATTCATCGAGCCTTCAGGGGAAAGGAAATGGTCTGTATTCACATGTAGGGTTTTGAAATCTTGTCCGAAAATCTTAGACTATCAAATACCTAAAAAGTGCATAAAACATCGTGTGTGGCTTGATGAATGCTCGAAAGTGGAACCCCTTTGTCACCACCACCCAGACAAGTAAAAGGACACTGCCAGCATCCCAGAACTCACGGGCCCCCTCCCCGTCTCATCACTCCCCTTGCACACTAAGAACCCCATCCTAAATTTTACCATAACCCCCTCCTTCGGGGTTTTGCTTGTTTTGCTGGGTTTATGTTTTGTTTGGTTACGTGCACCCGCAAACATGAGAATTCAATTTTGTCTGTTTTGAAATGTCATACAGTGTGTGTTCTTCCGATTCTAGCTACTGTAGCTCAGTGCGTGTTCTGTGAGTCATCCTTGTTCCATGTCTTTAGAACTGACTAATTTTCGATGCTGTTTGACATCCCCTCGAATGAATATACTACAATGTATGTCTTCATTCTACAATGATCGACATTTTCATTGTTTCCATCTTGAGGCTATTTTAAACAACATTGTCAGGAACATTCTTGCACACATCCCCTGACGCACATGGGAACACATTTCTTAAACTAGGAATTTAATTTATAAAGTCACATTCTATGCATATCTTACACATTGGTAGAAGGGCAAACTATTTTCCAAACCCACTGCCCCAATTCACACTCCGTGTCTGTGTACGAGGCACACATTACTCCGTGTCTCACCAACACTTGGTACTGGCAGGTTTCTTTTCTGTTCTTTCTCTCTCTCCTTCTCTCCTTTGTCTCCTCCCTCCCTCCTCCACCTTGTCCCTTCCCTTTTCCCTTCTTCCTTCCCTCCATTCCTCCTTTACTTCTTTCCACATTCTGGTGAGTGTGACTACGTATATGACTGTGGTCTTAACTTGCCTCTCCCTGATACCTAATGATGTTGAGTTGGCCTTTTGGGTCCTCTTTTGTAAAATGCCTGTTTAAGTCTTTTGCTTGCTGGAGTCTACCGGGCTGTCTAAAGATTTAGACTTTGATGAAGACATGTGAATTGCAGGACACTTGCTTTAAAGGTATCTAGGGATTCTAGCCAACAGAAAGCTTTGGTTCCCCTGCCTGTTGTATCGTGGCTGCAGATGGCCAAAGAAGTCCTGCCCTCCTTTCTATTCTTTCCAGCGTGTGGCAGTCTTGATATAGGAGGTGAGAGTTTAATTTCAAAAATTAATTAATTTTTTTTGCTATGTCATATCAGCTGGCTGGCTGTAGCTCCCTCCTCCTTTTCCTCACCTGAAAACTCAGGTTTTGCTACTGCAGGCATATTCTCTGTCATGTGTCCCTTTCTCTAATCACGAAGAGAAATCCCCACGAGGACATTTGTGGGTCTTCTCAAGGGCAGGACAGGAAGCAAAGTGACTGTGGGAATAAGCATTTTATCAACAGAGCAGTCTCATGGATAGAGGATTTTTGAGCACCTGCAAGGATGTTAACAGGAGATAAAAAGAAAAACAATAGTTGGTAAGTGTTGGTTTATGGTTCCATGTATTTGAAGCACAGCAGTTTTCACAAAGTTAATTCGGTTTCTCAGTTACGAGGCTTTCTGAAGCCTTTATGGACACTGAGAATTGAATTTCCAAGAAGGTGATCACAGTAGAAACCAAGTTCTCAAACTACTTTGGCCATTGCAGTCATGAGATTTTCTTTTTATTTATTTATTTTTTGAGGAACACCTCACAGTATTTTCCTGCTACATGTGTTTCCTTCACCTTCAAAATTCATTCTGTGTTTGTGCAGTTCTGACAGACTCACTTACTCTTGGCTACTAGAGTAGTCTTTCCTTTATGAGCCACTGTCGTCTTCTCATGCTGTCACTCTACTCTGTAAATGTCGCCCAAATCCCTCATCTTCATGAACTGGTATGGAGCAGGGTGCCAGGTAAAAGCAACGTCTCGAGAGTAAGATGTTTGGGTCTCAAACTGGGCTTTGCCACTGCCATCTGGGCCACCTGGGTAGCCTTCTCAAAACGACTTTTTGTATCCAAGCGCAGTTCCCTCACCTAAAAAGGAGGCAGAAGGGTGTCTGTTCCACAGGGCTTTCTTTCTTTTTTTCTTCTTGACCCTTTATTAATGCTTTTCCTGTAGTGTGTTCAGAACAGTGCTTGGCTCATAGTAAATATTTAATAGAGATATTTACTGTTCTTGTTCGTACTTCTGCGTCCTTTGCCAGCGCGGACCCTGATTCTCTAGGTTCGGAGACACGTGCTTCCCCTGAAGCCATGCAAGCACTTCGTGGGTGCTCATGGGCCTGCCATGAAATGCAAGTCATTACATATTTAATTGTATGAACATAATTCACCATGCGCACACGTGCATGTGAAAAGGACACGTCCCTACACTGTGTTTTGTTGTTTGAAAGATGGAACCTCATCGTTAGTGTTAGGAGGGGTCCATCATCTTTGGGGCAGAATTGAATTTCCTTCTGTGAATATTTTATCTCCGCCCCCACCCTAGCTTCCCCACTCTTCGCTAATGAAGATTTTTGAAAGGCTGTATGGAACAGCTTTGAATGACCATGAATAACCACCAATAGAATCTGTACTTGACTGAAAACACTTTCTCAAGTTGCAAGGGACATGAGCACATGGGGTTAAAAAGCTTGGTGTATTAAAAAACACAGCCCCTTGTGACTTGGGGGAGACTGTTTCCCATCCTTCGATCAGTTTTTCTGTTTGTTTTGTTTTTGGGTTTTTTTTTTTTTTTGGTCTTGTTTTTTGTTTGGGGGTTCTTTTTCCTGAGAATTTAAGGATGCAATCACTAGTCCATGGTTCACTGTGGGATAATATATATGAAAGGTTTAGCTTAATGCCCGACATCTTGAAGGCAGTCAAAAACCCTTTGACTCTCTCTCCTGTTTCTTTCTGCCTTTAGTTTCTTCCACATAGAGTGTGACCCTAGACCTATGTTTCTTCATTCACTTGCTGACAATGAGCTGAGCAGAGTTCTCAGAGGCACCATCCCAGATACATACACGGTTCCTTCCTAATTAAATGTCCCAAATTCCATGCTTCTAGACTTCTGCTGCCAAACTCTAGAATGGGATCAGAGAATACTCCAGAAAGGGAGAAAGCTTCTTTCCTGAATCTGCCTCTGACCTGTTACCATACTTTTCTTGGCATCACTTCTTGGGCACTGAGAAAGTAGTGAATGGTGGGGAGAAGTTCTCCTGCCTCTGGGTAGTTCATGCTTTTAACCATCAAATATGCACAAGTACCACATAGAAAACCAAGACGCACAAGACATGAGTTGTGCCTTCAAAGACCACCAATCTGAGGGCAATCAGATCATTGGCTGTGAAGCCCTGTATTCCCAAAGCTTTCTTACTGCTACCCTTTCCATGCCAGTGCTCCCAATTCCCAGTTATCTGGTAACTGACTTTAAGTTATTAGTCCATAGTGGAAGTCTGCTGTTGGCTTGTTTCTTTTCATTTGATGTACAAGGTACCTGCCGGATTCAGATTATAGGAAGAGGCCCGGAGGCAATGGGTTGGATGTATATCACATAAATAAATAAAACACTGAGAAGTCAGCCTCTCCTCTCCCCCGCACCACCAGCCCCCAGACAGTCCCGCTGGATCAAAATGGAGAAGTCTGGATGGTAAAGCAGACGTTACTCTACTCATTCCAATGGGAATCAGCAAACTTTTGTATCTCCGTAAGCCTTGTCAATATCACATTTAATCTGAATGTTATCATAATTATTGTAACTTTACATTTATATGGCACTGAGTCTTTGGGGAGGAAAAAAACTTCCATGAATATGAAAGATGATCAAACTTCACCCCTCCCTTCTAGGGAGACAGAATACATTTTTTTTTCCAATTATTTTTCTTCCTTCTCCTGACTCACTCCTCCAGGCATCAGCAGGATATACTGCCTGGGGGCTATTTTGATTTCCTGGGTGGGACTGACTTAGAAAAATGCACAAGGGGAGGGTGATGGTGGAGGCAAAACATACTTGTGACCAAAGGAAAAAGTTCTTGCAACGACTTCAGAAGGAAGGGAACTAAGATTTATTAACTACCTAGTAAAATCCAAAGCCGGAGTTTCTTGTTTTCCATAGCTACCTAAGCAGTCACTGAAATTCCCAGAGAAGTCCCACTCTCCCTATTTTATAGTTATGGAAAGAGAAGCTCCTTTAAATTTGGGGACTTACCCCAGATCACTGCATGCATAACAGAGGCCGACTTTGAACCCCTCAGTCTCTTTCCAAATTTCCTGCTCTTTTTGGTGTGACCTTGAAAACAATTTTGTGAGCTTATTCCCATGCCTTTTGGGCACCTGCTTCCTCACGCTGTGCTAGGCCTCTTAGGTTTGAGTGCAATCAATGATTTATAAATCCTACCTCTCACTTTCTAGGATTTTCCAAAAGAGAAATAGAATTAGGGCACAGAATCCTAGGATGACCTATCCATGTGAATTAGGTGTGAAAGTACATGGTGAGGTCTGTGGGGGTGGAGAGGATGAGGACATAAATAGGAATTAAGTTCTAGGAAAGTCTTCCTGGAGGAGGAGGGCTGGAGCAGAGCCTCACAGACAGGAAACACTGAGTGGAGAGCATTATGGAAAGGCAGTAGCGTGGGCCAAAATCCAGAGGAAAAAAAAGGGACAGCGGAGAAGCAGCCTTGCCTGGGAGACTGAGGCCAGCCTAGGAGAGGGGTGCAGGGACATAGAGAGGGTCAAGGCCTGGGAGATGGGTTCAGAGGAGAAGAAAGGTACAGCTCGAGAAGCAGGGAAACGAAAGAGAAAGGTTCTTCGTCTGGGCCTCCCGCTTTCCTCACACACCCCAAGGTCAACTGGTTTCTCATTGCCTCCCAGGGTCACTGGGCAGCTTTGCAGAAAGATCAGCATGGTGCCTGTCACTCCTGGTTGACTTGGCTGCTCCATTTACATTCCCCCAGTGCCGAGGCAGAGCTGCAGAGGCTGCCAGGTCTCTCTTGCTACCGGGGAATGTGGTGTCACCAGACAGAAAAGCTCCAAAAGAGATACTGGGCAGCTCGGTGCATGGGCCAGTGCAGGAAGCACAGGCTGGCTCCGGAGTCTGGAAAACATGACATGGTTGACGTCAGCCAAGGTTGATAGGCAATTTTTTAGCCTTAGCAGAAATCCCTGCAGTGCAGAATTGTAAAAGGAAAGGCAGGTGTCTATAAATGGGATGACAGGGAAATGGGACAGTCCTCAGGGATAGAGTGGAATTGCTAATGCGGCGGTGGGGAACCTGGCTCCTATGGAGGGTCGCTGACCAACAGAAAAATAAAATCAACCAAGGGTTACTTAGAGATAACATACAAGGTCGTTTCCTTTGTTAAAGACATACATCATGAGTTTCTACTTAACCTATCTTAAAGTGAAGGGATAGGAAACAGAGAGCATTAGACCTGCTTCGAAGAGCATTGTCTTGCTCAAAACCCTGCCTGCCTCCCCACTCTCAAAAAGGAAGAGACTTAGCATCTTAGCACAGCACATGCTGCCATAAATTACTACTGTTACCTTTTAATAAAAGTAATGCATGCTCACTGTGTAAGAATTCCAATCGTACAGCAAGGTACTAGGTAAAATGTAAATGTCCCCCTTCTGCCTCCCCCAAATGACAATCCACGTGGAAATGCCATTTGTATTTTCTGGTCGCTTGCCAGGTTCCCGATCATCAAATTCAGCAGCCCTTCCCTGGATCATTTCTCAGTGCCGCCCTCCCCAGCCAGGTTAGATTACTTTCAGATATTCCAATGCTCTGGGTGCTTCACGCCTCCAGGCTTTTGCTCCAGCAGCACCCTCTGCCTGCAAATCCATCCTCCCACCAGCCCCCTGCCTCTTGTGCTCCACTCCACGACACCTTCAACACAGCTTAATATTCAGCCCAAATGTCACTTTCTCTATGAAGCTTTCCCTGATATGACCCCATAGGTCTGCTCATCACCTTCTTGAAACTCCCATCGTCTCCTGCTTATATGTAATAGTTTTTTTGATTTCATGTCTTCTTCCCTGTGCTGATTCAGTATTGCTTGAGTGTGTGTGTTCTTCACTGTGTTCTGAGCACCGAGCAAGGAGATTGGTGCGAACTAAGAGCTCTGTGCATGTTGGTGCGATGAATGAACGGATGCATGAGTGAATGCAGGAAATATACCAAGCCAAACTGAGATTGCTCTTCTAGTCCTTATTGTAATCAAAAGGAGAGGTAAGAGAATGAGAATGAAGAGAGAAAAAAAGGGGTAGAGTAGAGAAAAAATGGAGGAAAGTCTCCCAGCCCCAGAAAGGGAGACATAGAGAAGAAAAAAACCCAAAAAGACAAGAAAATAGAGGCGTAAGATCCCATACATTCAAAAAGACCAAAAGATAAGCCATTCTACCCACACTCTCTTATTTACTTGGATCTGTTCCTTAGCATTCTAGAAATGTAACCTAAGGACTTTTCATAGTTCTTTATATTCTCTTCTTTCTTAAACCCTCAGGGAACCGGATCTGGGTGGGTTAAATGGAGCAGCACATCAAAGAAGACAGTGTCATCTGAATCACTGTTGGTGGGAGAAGTATCAGTATCCTTATAGCTAGATGAACTTTCTCCAAAAGGAAGATGGGGTTAACAAAGAAAAAAATGACAGATTGAGAGGGGTCTGAAGTCTTGTAGCCAATGATTTCGGATGAGATTTTGATTCCATAGTGGCTTGTTCCATTTCTCAGTTTGCCTCTGCCCCTCCACCACAGTAACCCTTTTAGGTGGTGAGACATCCATTTTTACCATCTGGCTCTGGGACCACTGGAGAGCCCCCAACCTGGCGTTGATGGCCTCTGTGAGGAGGGTCTTTCAAACTCACCATGTGTGTTCCTTGCAATTCCTTGCATTCCCAGGGCCATGGTGTCAGGGCCTGTTTAGAGCAGGAAAATACTCTCCAAATTTTGATTTAGATGTGAACAATGGTTTCTAATTGCCATGACTCTTGGAACTTGAAAAAGAAAATATTCCAAGATGAGCAATCCTAGGGGTACCACTCTTCTTCCTTTTTTCTTCTTGGACCTAAAAGTCATAGGAAGAATCCTTGAGTCAGGAGAAAATGTCTAGAGATAGAAGATGGGTACAGCTTGTAGAACCAAGAAGGAAGGGTGTATAACAGGGATAATTCAGTAGTGGAAGGAAGCCACGTGTGGACCAGGAATAGAAGAGAATAAAATAGAGGCAGGAACTGAAAGGAAGAGGAGATGGGAGAAACCCAGAAAAGTGGACACACAGCCAGTGACTCAGTCCTGCCTCTGGAGTAGGACTAAGGGAGGCTCTCCCTTTCTTCTTCACATTCTTCTGTAGTATTGTAATTTTCAAAGCAAACTGCATTACTTTGGAAATTGGGGAAATATTTCAAAACAAGGGAAACAAATAGAAAAATCTGCTTCATCCTGAGTGCTGGGGAAAGCTGTCTCAGAGTCCCCAAACACCCAAGGGCCTGCTCCTGTTGTAGACAACAGACCCTCTCCGTGTGACTGGGCTGTGTGGGTCTTGTTCTCTTCTCATTTGCCAGGACTTTGGTGAGAAGTCACCCAAGATGTACTTGGGGTAGGGGCCTTGAGGAAGGACGGCATCTCTGCAAGAAACAGACCCAGCCTCTTTCCTGGGAAGGGAGGAGAGGCCACCTGCCTGGCATGTTTGCTAACACGCAGGAGCTGTGGCCTGTAATCATCATTAGCTCTCTTTGGTGTTTACTGACTGTTATTAATTAGAATGAGCAAACTTGGCATTAATGTGCCTGCCATAAGGATGAAGGCTCTTACTGCACGACCATCCTGCATAAGCAGCGAGACTGGGACTCATTTACCAACTGTTACCGGGATGACGCAGGAGCACAGACACTGGCTGATGGAGGACCACGCAGGAGAGGGGCGGGGGTGCTCCGACCTGTATCTTTCTAGAAGCACAGAGTTAGAGGAGTTTGGCCAGAGCAGAGGGGAGCAGAGCTTCTCCTTAGCTCATGTGGTTGCTGCTAGCAGGCTCAAGGTAGCTTCCCAAAGCAGCCCAGGCAAGCTCGTATGGGTCTGTGACCAGACAACTTCCCTCTTGCCCTGGACACAGCAGCTTCCTCCACAATCAGAAACTCACGGCATGGAACTTCCTTTATGAGTCAGTGGACTGCTGTTCTGTTGCCCTTCAGGAGAGTCTCTGCCCTCCGTTGAATTTTGGGGAAGAGGTTGGTGGGGGGGGGGCTGGTATAGTTATCCAGAAAGAGAAAACCTTGTTCGGGGGCTCTGATCTATCATCCAGTACTAATATTCTCCGGTTTCTCTGGAAGAGACACTAGAGTGATGTATTGTCTCCCCCTCCAGCTTTCGAAGAGGAGACTGCCACCGTCTGGGGGATTTAGAAGACAGGAGGTAGAGACCATGTCAGCTAGAGAGGAGGGTTAATTTGCTCCCGCATAGATAAGCAGCCTGCGATGGAGAGGGAGCTCTCAGGACAAAATGGTGAAGTTTCAACTGGCTCAGAAGGAAGGCGCTGGAGAGACGCAAGGTAGGACATAAATTCATTCCACCCAGAGAAGCCCCGTGCTCCCCCTCGGCTCCCCTGGAAGAGGCAGAGTGACCTGCAAGCACGAGGGTAAGGCCTGCTAGCGAAAGGACACCAGGGCCATGTCCTCTAGGCGCTTGGCCCCATATTCTGCATTGCTTTGTGCATCACTCTTACTCTCCCAGAGGAACTGGGAACGGGCGAGACCTGTTGCAGGGCTCACGTCTGAGCGGCCAGGGAAATGAGCAGCAACTCTCACGCGGACAAGGGCCTGAGCAGGCACGGGGCTGCGGGCCTCCCCATGACAGCCTCCTTCCTTCTCTGGCATGTGCAGAGGTTTCTGTGACTGACTAGGCCGTGGCATGTCTGAATGCCTTTGCTCCTCGGCACACTTAGGCCCTTTCCGCTGAATCATGAGTGCGACTAGAGGGATTGCAAAAAGTAGGAGAGCTGATGAATGAGGGCACTGAACGGGATCTGGGTGACCTGGAAGTCTGGGGGAAAGGATGACTTAAGATTTTGTGCCATCAAAGACATCTATGGTCTCAAAGAAGTCCACAGCGGGGGTGGGGTGGGGGGGACCCTTCAGGCAACTCCACATTTCTGAGATCTCAGCTGCTAAGGAAGGAAAGGCCCCTTTGTCATCGAAGGTTTGGGTCCATGAGAGTATCTGGCAAATAGCACTTAGTATTGCCATGGTGATCAAGTGTCAAACACCTAGAAGTGCCCAGTGCTGCTCTGAAAAGGCGCTTCTTTCTGCCTCCCTGTCTTTTCAGGTGCTACTTGCTCTTTTGGAAATCTAGTCACTCCATTATGAATTTGAAGAAATTCATGAAGTTGCAAGGCCCATCTCAAATGCCACCTCTATGAGGCCTTCTTGACCCTTCAAGCTGAGCTGGGTTTCTCCATCCTCTGTGGGCTTATTAGACCTCCTACATTCCTTGAATGCAAACAAAGCATCGAAACAGAATGAACAGTCTTTCTCATTTGGTTGTGCGCTGTCCAAGGTCAATACCTATGTTTTATTTATCCCTCCACTCCTCTGGATCCAGGGCCTGGCATGCTGTAGGTACTAATGAATGAGCTAAAGAACACAAACCACCGTGCAAAGGTCTTCTGGAAACTGCTCCTCTATTAAAAATACACTGGTGTTCACAGACAAGAAAATACATAGTCGATAAATTTACAGTTATTATTGAGCCAAGGCATAAAGAGAGAAAGAATTAAACTTTTGAGGATAAATGTTAAAGTGCAGAGGAAGCAGAGTTGAAGCAGGGATTTATTAAGCAGCTACTCTTCACCTGGTGCAAGACGAGGTCTGTAAATATGTCATCAATTTCAGCCTCCGCCAAAGTCCTTTCAGGTGGATGTTATGACAGCCATGTGCTCACTCCTTAGATGTACATGGGGCACTTCTTCTCTGCCACCACTGTTCTGGGTGACTGAGTCCAATTGTGAGCAAGAGAAGCTGGATCTCATCACTCACTTACACATAGCCTACAATTGATTCTACAACTCAGAGAAGGTCAGTGTCTTACCCAGTTTTATGTATCTCAGAAGGGTCCAGGCAGCATTTAAAGTCAGATCTGTACAGCTCTAAAGTCTATTCTCTCTCCCCAATCTAGCTTGTATATATTCCAGGGAACCCTAATATTTCCATTATGCAATCAAGAAGGACATCCTATAACACTGATCAGTCTGGAGCATTCTGGGGCCTCCAAAAAAGCTTTGTTGATGTTTAGTAAACCCACAGTTTCATCCATCAGTGCTGGGCTTGGCAGTAGGCATTGGATGGGGAAGGAGAGCAATGCCTCTCTGTCACTTTAAGTCCTAAACTGTTTTTAGGTGTTTGTTTAGAGACAGCATTGGGATGTTGCCCGCCTCGCAGGGAAGAGGGTGGACGTGGCCTCCTTTAGACCTCTCCTCATCAGAGTTACTGTTTTGAGTAACGAGAAAGCACGGGAATTGATTTGATGCCTAATGAATAATCAGCTGCCATCAATAATTGTAATCACTAATCTGGTGCAATTAGAGGCAATTATAATAAATGCAATTTCCTCCCGAGCCACTAACGAACTACAGAAATATGAATTGACTTAAGGGGGCTGGCACTGATTTATGTGATTGTGAGATCACGAATACCATTATCTTGGTAAAGATTCTTAAAGGAGCAAGGTCCTAGTCTGATTTCACTCTAACTAATGAGAAGCTAGAAAATACAATTCCAGAGGTGAGGAGCACAGGTGGCTACGGTATTTCTCCCACAACTAGCTTCGAATAATCCTAGATAGCTGCACAGACTCAGCTCGGACTGTCACTTGAAGGTCTGTTCCTGTATGTTTTGCTTACTAGAGAGAGATTCTGAGTTCATACTTTCAAGTCTTGAAGAATGAGGACTAAAGCATCCAATCAATTCTGCAAGAGAGGGTGTTGACAGCAACATCTGGGTAGAGGTGACCTTTGTTATGCCCAAGGGAGGCATGTCTATTGGCCCATTACTCTTTCCTCATCCAAATGAGTCCCCAGATTTCATAAAGATTTGATCTTTATGTAAATTGAAGGACCCTAGAGGTTGTCAGTATCTTACAAATGCTTAAATAACTTTAATTATGTTATTCCCATTCCCAGAAATTTTGATTGGCCATCAATTTTCTAATGAATCAGCCAGAGATTTTGGAGGGACTCCACAACATGGCCCCAAACAATTGTAACAAGCCTGTAGTGCGCAACAATGAGAGCGGGAGGTAAGGTGACTGAGCCCCACTTGCTGAGGACAGACGGCGCTCCCAGGATGCTGGCCTTACAGCAAGAAAACTGGGAAAGTCTTGGGCAAACCAAGATGAGTTGTTCCCATGGAGACACAGGAAAAGGCCAGATAATGCAGGAAGGGAGGTTGGACTCTGTTCCTGTCGCCCTTAGAATGAAATTCAATCTCCCGGACATGGACTAGAAGGTTCTACAAAATCTGACCTCTGCTCGGCTGCCCAACTTCTCTCTCACTGGTGGACTCCCCCAAAATTCATTTCACATGGGCCTTTTATTTGTTTCTTTCTCAAGTGTGCCAAGTTTGTTCTTGCCTCAAAGCTTTCCACTCGCCTATCCTTTGGAGGGCTCCAGGCCTCTGATTTTCCCACGGCTGGCTTCTCCTTGTCATTCAAGGCTTACCTCAGATGGCCTCTGTCAAATTAGGCTCCCAGGCACTTGCTGTTACATCATAATCTGCATGTGGGTGTGTGCCTCCCAGCCTCACCCTCTCTGTCTTATCCCCTGCAAAATTACAGGCCTACAGGGGTGCCAGCACATGGCAAGACCCTCAGTAAATCTCTATCCCATGAATGGCTGAAGCCACACTCTGGGCCCACTTTCTGCTGCCTCTGTCCCTGTAGTCATCCCCAGGCACCCTGTCTATACGCCATTCCCTGAATACATCCCATTTCATGTTCTGCCTTTTGCTGGAAATGCCCTTCCCATGTGGCTGTCAGAAGAAATCCTTCCAGAAGGTAACTTCAGTGCTGTTCCTTCCACAGCCTTCCCTGGCCCCTTGATCCAGGGTGGCCCCTTTGTGACCTTCAGGAAGCATTTAGGGTGTACCGTGTGCCAGGCCTTAAGTGCTTTAGCTTCTGACATAGATCATTCCTTATCGCGTCCTATCTATTTCGTGTCATCACCTCTACCCGATGGTACCGTCCTGCAGGGCAGTGACTGCTTCTCCTTCTGGCCCCGGCTCTGCATCACCTGTTCCGTGCTCCTGGTACTTCGATGGGACAAATGCTTGAGATAATGTGCAAGCCTCTTGCATGCTCTTTACAGGGAGTGGGATCTTTTCCACAAAGTCGGATTTTTGACGTGAATAGAAATAGAGCCTGTGTGGTATAGGGGCAGCGAATTAACTTATGGTTCTGCAGATAGAAAATGCTAGTTTCGGGGCTCTCACTAACTAGGTGTTTGGCGTTGGCCAGCTCCCTTTCTCCCCTGCCTGTGGCTTCCTTGTATGTCAAATGAAGCAACACTGTTTGGATTTCCCAAGTGCTTCCAATTCTCACACTCTCTGGTTCTATGCTTTGCTGGAACTGCAGGGGACGACAGAGGGGAGGGGAGCCTCATGTGTTCATGTTTAAAATTTCAAATGGAGGAAGTTGTTGTTTTCTTCTCTTCTCCCTAGTGGTAGCAAACAAGCAATAAATATGGAAATCCTAAAAGCCAGAGAAAATAGTCAGTGTTCTCCATCTTGCTGACAAAGTACACAGAGGCTGCGTCACCAAATGAATGGGCTTATCCCTTCACTGCACTTGCCCGAATTCCTCCTGGCCCAGACTGTTCACAGGACAGGTATCTTTTGTTCTGCCAACACTGGGCCCTGGCCCTGTTCCAGCCAGCGCAGCCCAGGGCGACCAACGCAGAGCGAAGGTGCAGCATTCCCTCACCAGGGAGCCCGAATGGAACGGACCAAACCCACGCTTACTAAAACGATTCACAGGCCCCTGAAAGGGGAGGGTGGTTCTGGGAGAGAGTGGAGGAGGAGAGAGACAGCAAAGGCAAGGCAGTGTCCCCGCTGCAGGCAACCAAACCCTCTCCTGCCAGGCGATAGGTAACTGGTTTTCAAAATTGTGCAGACATACACAGTCACTGCTCTACCTTCTCTGTCTGCCTTTTCAGCTCCAGCTGGGATTGCGCCTGGATCCCAGTTCCGGAAGATGTCCCGGGAGGAACCTAAGTCATAAAAGCCTTTTCCAGCTGATCTTCCCAGGATGGCAGGGAGCAGAAGGCTGGTATTTAGTGGGTCTGTTGGCTCCTGGTCTCTCCCTGAGCTGCCTCCACCCAACGCTGGGCCTGCTCCATTTGGGCCACTGGAAGGTGGCAGCTCTCCCCGAGGCCCCCATGTCCCCCCTCACCCCCAGCAGGTCTGTGATATGTCCGCTGCTCTGGAGGCTGGCCGATAAGCTCTTAAGTCTCCACTAGGACCTTCAGAATGGACTCAAAATGCCCTATCTACTTCTAAACTAGTTCCGCAGATTCTAATCTCCCATATGTACCAATTCTTTTCTTTTTTTTTTTTTTTAAACTTCACTCTGGGTGAAAAGGGCCCATCCCTCTGTACCAATCTCTGGAATCCCAGTATGTGTCACTCAACTAGAAAGATACCCAGTTCCCTGAGGGTCTGAAGCACCCAAGGTATTCATTTGAGCTTTGGTCCTAAGACTGATGATGGTAAGGACGGTGCAGGCCCCAGAACAGGCGGGAGGGGGAGGAGGAGGAGTTCCCGGCCAGACAATGCTTCCCACCTTGTCCCTGGGATCCCGCCTCACTCCACACCATGCTCTTTCCTTCTCCTGTCCAGATCTTCCACATTCTTCCAGGCCCAGCTCAAGTCCTGCTTCCCTACATGAAAGGGCCTCTGAGGATTTTAGCCCTCATGCAAGGTCATCTTTTCAGCTCCAACCAGATGCACATCCCTATCTCACTCTGTAGCCCTGCTTTGTAGAACACGGAGTAATTGTTTCACATGTATATGTTTTGTTTCCGTAAGTGGAATATATCCTTTATACAATCAGAAGTATCATGGTGATCGATGGGTTGCAGATAGAGAAACTTCTGATAAAGAAAATGGAGTAAAATGCTAATTGTAAGAATCTAGTGATGTGTTAGTGGGGACTGACGGCAGAATTCTCGCCTCTTTTCTGTATGTTTGATGACTTCCCCAGACACACGTAGAAAAGCATTCAAAGTTTCTTATCTTCTGTTTCATCCCCTGATCTGTTTCTTTGGCACTTAGGAAGCACTTACAACATCCTGGGATGGGAACTCTACGTGCAGGGCCTCTCTAATAACCCAGGTGAGGCTGAGAACATTCAGGGGATGTTCCACAAATAATTGCTAAGTGTCACTCCCATCCACTCATGGGCTACTGGTTCATCTTACACCTGCTTCTGCTTTTCTGATTCGCCATTGGGGTTGACCAACATTCACATCATAAGCTTGGGAGGTTTGAGGGCTATCAGGCCATGGCATCTTTCTCTCTTGGCTACTGTCCACACCTCCATGCCCACGGGAAGGAGGTCGAGAGCACCTCTATGACCGCTGGGGTACAAGTAACCTGTCTGCCCCGGGACTGTCTCAGGGAAGATAGAATTGAGCAAGTCCCCTTGTCCCCAGGTTTTCTATCAAGGAAAAGAGGAAATACAGTCAGTGCTGCCACCCAACCACCCAACCTATACTTTTATTACAAGTATTACAAGTATTGACTTTTTTGACACGGAGTAGTTCTTTCCAGGAAGGCATTGTCCACACTAAGAATGCTGCCATACGTAATCAGACGTGTTTGGCAGTAGTCACGCGTTAAGTCAACAGCACGCTAGAAACCTTCAGTCAGCCATGTTGGGGGCTTGTTTCTGTGTGTCAATCACAGTAAGCAGTGAAAAAGGGAAGCTACTCTATGTTGGCTAATTGAATTTAAATTTAAAAAAATTAAAGAATTTAAAAAAAGGAAGCTATGAAAGCAAGTAAAGCAAGCCCCTGTTTTTGGATGAGTTGTGCTCCTGTGACGGAGACAGATGCGTGAAGTTTCAGGGCCATGTCACAACGGCTTCAAACCAGAAGATGTGGGTGACAGCCTCTGTTGGCGGTGATGGCGTTCCCTGCCTTCTTCTCTTTGGGGACCTCAGCACCATGCCTGAGCATCTGGAACGGGAGGGACAGAGATTCTGATAAGGACATTGATGCCATTTGCTTGACACGTAACGGGCCGCCAAGAACTTCAAAATAGCATTAGACGACGGGGCCGGGGCAGAGGTCCTGAGAAATGCGTTGCCCGCTCCATGATCGGAGGCCTGCACGAAGCAGTCAGTAAATACACACTGATTGATTTTTCTCCCATAGCATTTAATGTCTGTGCCTCTCATTTGGTAATTAATCATTGTGTGACATCTCCTATAGCATTGCGCTGAGTTGTCATTTCTTTCTTTTATTGCTATTTCACTTTTCACGTGCTTATGCATTATCACCCTTGGCTAGAATTTAAGACACCAGAAGGCAAGACTGGGCCTTGCCTTCTACACCCCACTGTGTCTAGCACAGTGCCTGGCTCACAGTAGGTGCTCAATCAATGCATCGATTAATTAAGTCCTCCTTCTGCCTAGGGCCCATCATGCTTCAGAGCTAACAGCTGTCACCTGGACCACCCTTGGCCACGGGGGCACACAGACAAATGAGCTTTGTCTACCTTCCCTCCGTGAGCAGCATCAAGGACCCTGAGAGGCATGTGCATTTTAAAAACATGTTCGGGGGTGGTTACAGAGCAAAGCTGCTTGCAAGGAAAGGCCTTTTTCCTCCTCTCTCTTCGATGCCACTGGAGCGGCTCGTTCCGTTGAAACGACAGCGGGGATTTGTGCTGCACGGCTATGCGGCTGGGGCGGGCCGAGTTCACATGAGCCATCAAGGGCTCAGCGTGGGCTGGAGGGCTTTGTGCTCAGACACTCAGGCAGCCAGCCTCAGGCCGAGCACACCCCTCTTCCTGCTGAGGCCACAGTGCCACGATTTCTGTAAGTGACTCTTCAGTAACGGCCCCATGCCTCAGAAGGATACCAGTATCATCCGGGGTGAAAGTTTCTTTTCTCCTTTCCTCCTCTTGACCTCTCCCCAAAATATCATAATAGGACTTTTTATTTGGGCAAAGATAATAAGCCGGTGATTTTCTTTTATGTTGGGTTAGGAACTGAAGAGCTAACCATGATTGAGCACCTGTGACATGCCACAGACCCTGCCATGGGCTGTCCTGTTTGTTTGTTTGTTTTTTATTTATTTTTGTGATGTCTTATTTAATCCCAACAGGAGATTTTTGGTAAAATATTTGCCCCATTTCACCGAGGAGCTGCTTTGCAACTCGCCTAAGGCCACATGCTAAAAATGAAAGTTCGGTTCCCTTGCTGTTCTTAGGCCCCTGGGCCTGGTCTGACGTCATTGTACATACCAATTCCACATGAGCCCTAGAAGAGGTTCTGCTTTACCGACGTTTCAAACTCTAAAGAGCCTGTCCTAATAGCAAAGGGGGGATGGGGCTTGGTGACTGGGGCTTCAGATGCCCCCAGGAATGTCATAAGCTGCTCACTTATTATTCAGGGAGATACCCAACAAAGTGATGACTTCTTTCCTCGCTATCAGTATCCACTACCAGCTGTTCACTTGGATTGGGGGATATGAGGGATTTAACTCTGAATTCGTGAACTCTGCTAAATCTCTTTCAGAGAGGAACCACAGGGATTAGTGCTTGTGGGGCAGGACTGCCTGGCAATTCAAAGGACCAGGGGACAAGCAGAATGCTCGGTGGGGGTGTGTGTGGAGAGTGCCTTCTGTGTGCTGGGGTGAGGCGGGGGAGCACAGAAGGGGGTCTGCGCCTTGGGAGATGGGCCTTCGAATCTACAGGAAAACATGGCAAATAAAACTGTTAGATAACATCTGCCTTGGGCCCTGGACAGACTGCCATTTGTTTTCTATGTATGCCTGCTTTGCTGCTGGAGCCTTTTTTGCCTTGATCTGCACTTTTTTTCCTTCTTCTCCAGTATCTCTCAAACTGGATTTCCTGTCAGATTGCATGCACAAGCTTTGCTTCCTATGAACCATATCACAACCCTCGAACGACAATTCCTTTCCCCACTTTGCAGAAGGGAAACCCAAGGTCACCCCAGAAACAGAGGAGGAGCTAAGATGTGAGGACAGGAATTCTGACCTCCGATCCTGAACTAGATCCATCAGAAAAAAACAGCTAGTTCCTTGCTTTACCTGACTATCCAGGATCAAGTCAAGGCAGGGAGAAGCCCTTACACTGATGGACACAGGTCCTCCATGGCCCAGGTCCCCCATTGACATGTTTGGAGACACTTATCTCCTTGTTCTCTGGGGCTGGAGTTAGAGACAAAGAGAAAGGCATTCATCAAGGCCAGGCTGGATCACCCTTTTCCCATTGCCTTAAATGTCGTATGTAAATCACACTTGAAGCTTACTTGGAACATGTGGGCGTTAGCAAATCAGACAAGGGTAACGTGTTTCTAATCCAATGGCTTTCACGATGTAAGATTTACATCCTCAGATTGTTTCCTGGTGGTTTTCTGGGTTTTTATTTAGCTTGGCATTCCCACATCTGCTTTGAGTTTTATTACCTTTGGCCATGGGGGACTGCGGTGGGGCTGCTTATTCAAGAAATACCAGAAAATACATAACAGCAACAACCAGACTTTTAAAATACTTCTCCAGTCTCACACTTCAGCAAGGCAGAACTGTGTTTTACTAAACGTAAAAACAAATAAACTTAAAGCTTTATTGATTATGTTTAGCTCCAATTCTATAGCCCCCGATCCTCAAAGCTTATATATTCAAGGCAAACAAAAACAACAAAACCAAAAGTCAAAAAGCCCAAACAACCCAATTCAAAAATGAGGACTTCTATCAAGATTTCTCCAAAGAAGATATATAAATGGCCAATAAGCACATGAATGATGTGCAACCTCACTAATTATTAGGAAATGCACATCAAACCACAATACTCAGGAGGTTGGCTGTACTCTACAACCACCCCCCCCTCCAGGAAACTGGTGAGAATATAAAGTGGTATAGCCAGTATGGAAAATGGGTTAGCAGTTCCTTGAAAATTTAAACACAGAATTATCCTACAATCCAACAATTCTGCTTCCAGGTATATACCCGAAGAAATTGAAAGCAGAGACTTAAACAGAATCTCATACACCAATGTTCATAGCAGTGCTATTCTCAGCAGCCAAAAGAAGGAAACCATCCGTTATCCATCGACAGATAAGTGTACAAACACCATGTGGTCCTATACATGTGGAATATTATTTGGCCACATAAAGGAATGAGGAATGAGGTTCTGATACATACTAGTTAAGCATGGATGAACTTTGAAAACATTATGCTCAGGGGAATAAGCCAGACACAAAAGACACATTTTGCATGATTCCACTTACACGGAACATTTAGAGTTGACCAGTTCATAGAGATAGAAAATAGAGCATAGGCTACTGGGGGCCATAGGGAAGGAGGGATGGAGAGTTATGGATTGATGGGAGCAGAGTTTCTATTTGAGATGATGAAAAAGCTCTGGAGGCAGATGATGGTGATGCCCCACGTTGTGAATGTACTTCATGCCAGTGAATCACGAACATTTACAAATAGTTAAGATGGGGGGAGCCTGGATGGCTCAGGCTGTTAAATGGCTGCCTTCTGCTCAGATCATGATCTCGGGGCCCCGGGATGTAGCCCAGCATGGGGGGGGGTCCCTGCTCGGTGGGGAGTCTGCTTCTCCCTCTCCCTCTGCCTCCCCCTCCAGCTTTTGTTCTCTCTCTCTCAAATAAATAATCAAAAAAATTTTTTTAAAAATAAAAAAATGGTTAAGATGGTAAAGTTTAGGGGCAACTGGGTGGCTCAGATGGTTAAGCATCTGCCTTTGGCTCAGGTCCATGATCCCAGGGTCCTGGGATCGAGCCCCACATCAGGCTCCCTGCTCAGCGGAGAGCCTGCTTCTCCGTCTCCCTCTCCCTCTGCTGTTCCCCTGCTTGTGCTCTCCCTCTCTCTCTGTCAAATAAATAAATAAAATCTTAAAAAAAAAAGATGGTGAAGTTTATGTTATGTATATTTTACCATAATTTAAAAAAGACCCCCTTGCCCCCCAAAAAAACAAACGAAAAAAACCCCTGTATGTTAAGGCAGCAGATTTTGAGGACTGACTTTGATGTCCACTTTTCCACCCCAAAGAACCTGGGTGACCTTCACCCCAAATGCAATGGTCCCTGTCATGGTCTGAGCCTTTGTGCCTGCTGTTCCTTCTGTCTGAAATGCCTTTCCCACATTGCCCTTGAAAATATCAGCTAATCACAAAAGCTTTAGCTGATTCCCCTCACGTCAGAGGTCTTAATGTTCCCCTACTTGTTTTCTGAAAGCATTTACACATGCCTTATTAAATCGCTCTACCTTGCTTTACAATGATTCCGTGAGGTACACTGGGAGTTTCCTACCTCGGGGACGATGTTTTACTCATCTTTATATCCCCTGCACATAGTAGCACTCCTAACCCATAGTAGGAGCTCAATAAATATTTAATCACACCTGTTGGTCTTTGAAGTGTCTTGTTTTGTTTTAGTTCTGTGCGGGGTGGGGAGGCAGGGGCTGCAGGGGAGACCTGCAGTCACAAGGGCTCTGAGAAAGCTGTTGCAATTGACAGCAGTGAAAGAGACACATCAAGGAAGATAAAAGAAAGTGTTTCCTCCCCTCCACAGGCTCTGCTTCAATAGCATTGCTCTGGCATCTGACCCCTGTGGGGTTCTATCCTCACTCTAGTGTGGCCCTTGGAGTCTCGTTATTTAACCTGGCGGGAACCGACCATCCTCAGCCAGGCTGTGGGAGCAGCTGTGCTGCATGAAATGTGGATGGTGAGGACCCAGTGAGATAGCCCCGGGAAGCCCCTGGCCCCTGGCAGCTGCTCAAGGCCTGCCTTGTGTTTGTCGCGGGGGCTTCTCCTGGTAACTAATTTTGCTCAGTGCTCATTCCACCCTCCAGGACTTTTCTCCCTTCTCCCCCACCCCCAGCTCAGGTTTCTTCCTTAGTGGCCCGCATATTTTTTCCTCATAAGGAATTGGCTCAGCAATCCATCTCAGCTTTTCCAGGGGAATCATTAACTCTTTCTTTTGCTTCCTTTAGCAATGGGCAGGGAGAGAATTAGGGCGAGGGCCTTGGAGCACAGCTGTTCTAAGGTCACCATTAGTCTGCTCAAATCCCTTTCTGTGGCTGCAGCAAAGGGCAAATGCCCCGCATGCACTGAGGTTGGCAGGCCCTCTGGCGCCTTGGCACGTCCTCGAAGGCCTTTAAGCTTCTATTTTTGAGTGAATCACAGGGCTTTTATTTGTGCCCCAGCCCTCCCTGTGGTGGGGAAAGCACTTCCCTTTCCCTCTTATTTTCCCACCCTCCTTTCTCTTTTGTGAGCTTTCAAGTCCCCCAATTAAATAACTCGTAAGTTTTCTTTGTGCAGAGCACCAAACTTTGCTGGATGACTTCCGCGGTAAATGTATTTCTTTCTCTTTTCTTTCTGCCCTCGAATTCTTATGTATCCAACCTTCTCATGGGGGAAGAATAGACTGACATAGGATGTAAAGTGCCCAGCGCAACAGTGAAGGGCTATCTCAAACCCACCTAGACTTCTTTCCATTTGTGTGTTCAGCGTGCGTTTACTGAGCGCCTACCATGCCCCAGACACTGGGCTAGGCACCAGAAGGGCCTCTCTCCATGGGACATGGTCCCTGCCCTAAAGGGGCATCTGGGGAATGTGTCATGGCAAACTGAGTTGATGTCTGATCTACGGAGGGGTTTCAAGGTGGAGAGGCAGCATCACGTGAGCCCGTGCTCTCAGACGGGCCCAGCGGTGTGGATGTGGGATGGATACACGAGGATGGACAAATACCTAGTCTGGTCCCTTCTAAAAGCCACTGGCAAGCTCCTCAAACAGGCTCTACAGGGTGCATGGGGGGGGGGAGGGGGATGGCTGAGGAGGGAGGCAGAACAGGCTAAAAGAGTTCATTCTTTCAAAAGGCAAATTATTCATAGAGTCACAAAACAGGGATCCTTATGTCTTTTTGCCAACAATGTCAAGCTGTTTAAGCGCAGGGGGTTAACTAGGGGGAGGTGAGCAGTCACTCCAGGTCCAGATTTTCCATCTTCCTCTTGACTCTTCTCCTAATTACTTCCTAGAGAATCTACGCTCTTTGGATAAATATCTGCGTGATGAAGCCAACACATGCATCAGTCAGTCTTGATGTCAAGGTGGTGCTCATTAAATCCTGGAGTCTCAGATGCTGAAGGAAGCCATGATTGCCCTGGCTACTCTGCACAGTTATTACCATGGCTCTTCTTGATTTCCTTGAGCCCTGAGAGCCTCTCTGCATTTCCCCATCCTATCTGCCCTCTGAGAATTGTTTTTGCTTCTCACTTCCAGGAAGGAGCAAGATGGAGAGTCAAATTCTGCCTCCAACTTTAAGGAAGAGTTCGGTTGGGTCTTGTGTGTGTGTGTGTGTGTGTGTGTGTGTGTGTGTGTGTGTGTGTGTTTGCAACCGTGTCAGGGCACCGTTCATTCAGTTAGTGGAATTTTATCAATTACCTTGGGGTCTCTCTTTCTCTCAGCCCATTGCCCTCTGAATTTCCTAAAAGCTGCATAACACCCTTTCTCTCCGGAGACCAACACTCATAAGGCGGATGGTAAGTACACTGTGGCAGTGTGTCAATTGTGCCTGAAGCCAGCAGCCTGGGTGGTGCTCCCTGACCTGTCAAAAACATCTGTTTAGCACAAACCGCATGGCAGTTTCTCCGAAGACTAAAACAACAGGCCAGGAGGTAATTGCTATTTCGGTGTTCCTTCTGGCTTGAAGTGTGCTGAGGCAATGCTCCATTCCATTTCACTCTGTATTTACTGAACACTCGTTATGTGCGGGGTACCGCGCTAGGCACCATGGGGAATACAAGGGAAATAGAACACAATCGGGGAATACGCAACACACACACTGAACAGTTAGAACCAACAAAGGATAGAGTATAATCAGATGACTAAACACAGAACAGTTAGGAGAGGTCAGAGGAGAGAGGGGTCCTAAACTGCTAGACCTAGAAAAGACTTTCACGGTCAACCATTCATTCAGTGTTCGCAGACTACATATTTACTGAACCCGGCCATGTGCTGGGGGCTGTGGAAGGTGTTGGAGGGGTGAATAAAGCTCAGTTCTTTAGAGGCAATGTTCAAGTTTGTAACAGAACTGGAGCCGGAATCCATGTCTTCCTCATAATTCCTTCAGCTGATACTAAATGCTCATCTGGTATGTGTCAGGCACTGGACTAGATGCAGACAGGACGCATTGCAGGCTGACGAGGTGTGTCTGATAATTAACTAGCTGCATACACCTGTCCCAGTGTCTCAACATCCCTCAACTTCCTTTTCCCGATTATAAAATGCGGAAATTAAGAGTGCTCCCTCGCAGAGCAGACGGGAGCGTTAAATGAAGAAAATATAGAAAAGACAGAGCACAGTCTCTGATGCAAAGGAAATGCTTAATAAATGCCATCTGTTATTATTGCTACGGAGCTGCTTCACTGGATGAAACATGGTCCCCATCCTTAAGAAACTGATCGTAATTCTAATGCGGAAGATAGGCATATCCCCAGATCAATATGTCTTCCTGACGCCAGAGCTTTGGGGAAGACACAGAAAAAGTAGAATGAAAGTAAACCAAAGGAAAACAAGAGTGAAGAGAGATGAACGTTTTAGAGGTGGGAAGGGGCAGAACGTTATGAGCAGCCAATTTTATTTATTGCTTTTCCAAATCTATAAGAGAGGCGGATCTCTCATCCTGGAAAGTAAAACATTCAGAGGCCATCTTGTCCATGCCCCTGTCTACCATCTATTAATTAATTAATTATTAAAGGGCACTAATTAAAAACCCATTATCCTCTCTCTTACACTCCAATAGCATAGGTATCGTGACCTGTGGTCATTTGGCCTTGAAGTACTTTGCGGTGCTGGCATATTGAAAATAGCCAGGGGACAAGGAAAGAGTAGAAATGGCATTTGCAAGGATGGGTCTCCGGAATCTAGTTCAACAGCGAAGTTTCTTCCTTTCCTATCCCCACCTGGCGCAGAGCAGAGTTCAGACATCAATGTCCAGGAGGAAAAAGCAAATTTTAGTTTTGACCCATACAGGGATATGCCAGGGAAGTAATTTGGGTGATAGAATGGGCATGGCAGTAGGACTGTCCAGGTAGTGGTGATGCTGGCTGAACATGGAAGATACATTATGATCACAGATCTGATCAAGCTGATATGAGACTAGTAATCCATCATTAAGTGTAAGGGAGTGCCGAATATGAACTCCAGCTCCCAAGTGTGGGAGAATAGAAGCTATTTTTTAGAAATCAGGGCAGCAGTCAACCAAGCTGGAGTTCAGAATCAGGTGACTTTCTAGGAATGGGGACAAAAGACGATCCATTTAAATCAAACACATAAAATGAGAATAGGTGGTAAGCTCTGGGTGCCCAGGGGTTTCCATATTAGTGAATCAGCCATGGTGTGGGCAAACATTACTCCATGTTCTGGTCTTTAATATGGATGAGACGTCTAACATGTAGCCTGACCAAATTCTCATGGCTTGGGACTACCTGGGACTGACACCCCCAACTTCATTAACTCTTCCTGGACAAGCACCCACACGAACCAGTAGGTGGGTCAATGTGCCCCAGTGCACACCCTGAGGCTTCCCCTCTCCGAAACAAGGCTAAGTGAGTGCAAGGGTCTTCCTATTCCCTTCAAATTCCCTGTCACCGTAGCAGCAGTCTTCTGTGATGACACCCACGCAGGAGACACACCGCTTTGCCCCACTCCGGCCCCGATTCAAATCAAATGCTGACACTTGCCAATATTGCTGGAAATGTCACTGTGGTAGAGGCGACCCTTCCTCACCTTCCCTCCCGCTTCCAAACTGCCCCCAATATACTATTGTTTTTAAGCAGCTCATGTGTTAATTAAAAATAGGAATCAATTGGCCTCATCTCTTCACTCAGGCTCCTGTGCACACAAGGATTAGAGCTGCCTCCACTTAAGTCAATTAGAGATAAGGAGAAGCTGACATTTCCACAACCTGCCTTATCACACTGCTCAAAAAACGGCTCAGATTAAAATGTACAAAGATGATTTCTTTAGTCCTTTTCCTCCTCCTTTACCTTCTTTTAATCATTACGAAGAGAGCTGACAGTCCAAACTGATGGTGGAGATGCACGCTCTCCCCTGTGGGGACCAGCCATCCTGAAATGCCCGACCTATCGGTGGGAACACGGCTGCAGACTAGGGACTCCGCTGGGTGCTGGGGTGCAGAGAAATACTTGACCTGTGCCTCGCTTTGGGGCCAATAATTACGATGCAGTAGAAAGGGTAACCGAGAGTCTAGACATTGGTACAATGCTGCTTAATGCACATATTAACCTCTTTGGTCCTTGGCTTCTCTGAGCCTCAGTTGCTTTAGCTGTGAAAGGGGGCAGTAATGCTGCCCGCAAGTAGTTTTGTGAGGCTCAAGAGAGAGCACGGGTGTGCAAGTGCCTGACACGGAGCCTGACACAAGGGGTGCTTAATCAATGTTTCAGTTGAATCTGAAAGCTCCAGGATTCACACTAGGTAATTTCTGCATGGAGAAAGGAGGCAGCTCACAAGTGACCCCATCTATCGTAAACATCTCTACTTGTTGCTCACAGCCCTTTATTCCAGGCAATTTAGATATACATTACCATGAAAGCAACCCAGCATGTTTGCCATTGTGATCTCCACTTTAAAATGAGGAAGCCGAAGATCAGAGAGATTAATTAACTTGCTAAGGTTCACCCATCTGGTGAATGGAGAGCTGGGATCTGAACCCAGAGCCCATTATCTCTCCATTACCTCGTGCCCCAGCGGTGCTGAGCAACCGTGGGAAAGAGAAGAAGTGTGGCCTCATGACCTTCACAGTGAAGAGAGCACTACCTTATTGACTTTGGTCTGGGAATGTATTAGCAATTTTCCAAATTTGCCCAGTCCATTAGCTAGGCTTTTTCTAACTACCTTTGACTTCTTGCCCACCCAGCCTCTGGGAAATGCTGAGGACCAGCCTCATACAGTCTCACCAGCCACCTCCGGGTCCTTCTCCACATCATCACTCAGCATGCTGCCTCTCTCATCTGGCCTGCCACCCTTTCTCACAACCACCACCGGCAGACAATGGCGGATGTGAAAACAGTGCTTACAGCGTCCAAGAGCTGCGCTGGGTTCTGTAATTATGGCTAACACCGATCTGTGGACACTGGGTGTGCTGCCTAGATCCCCCTCCAATGAGGACTCGGTGCTCCAGCTGCCAGGAGTGGTGGAGGCAGGTGTCTGTAGCCATCAGCCCCCTCAGGGACCCTCTGAGCTGGAGAGAGTCATCTTACTCTGAAGGGCCATCGTCAACCAAGGCCCCTCCCTGTGGAGCACACTGAAGTGATGTTGGCCTGCATCATCGTCTGGATTGTCGCTTGTCCAATCCTGCTTCCTTACTCACCTTTCCACAGGTGTTCATTTCAAGGACACTCCTCAACTAACAACTTTTTGCTGACTTTTATCTCAGGCTCCACTTCCTGAAGAACCCAATTTCAGAGTCAGGTAAGTCCTACCATTAACCACATTTTACAGTTGAGGAAACAGTAATTGGTTAATAACTAGTGGTAGAAACCAGATTACATGTACCTGCTAGTCACTGTATATACCACTGAATTTTCACTATTTTCAACCTCAAAACTATCATTTCTCTGTTTGTATGTTCTATCTGGAGAGTGACTGCGACAGATTAAAGACGACCACAAATTATTTGATAGTCCCAACATTGAGAGGCGGGTTCCAGTTATGCTCACTCTGAATCTGGCCCAGCCTCCGTGCCTTGATGGACAAACTGAGTAGAGCAGAAGTGACACCATACCAGTGAAGGCCCAGCTGTAGGAGACTGGCAGCTTCCGTCGTGGTCCCTTGGAGCTCTAGGTTACCAGACCAAAGCCCAGCACCCATCCTGGAGAGACCACACAGAAATATCCTAAGTCTACATGGACAGGAAAAGAAGCCCAAGTGAATACTGCCTTACAAAGCAGCCAGGCATATGAGGAAAGCTGTCTTAGACCTTCTAGACCTATGCAGTTACTAGCCAAATACCACCAACTGACCCTGGTTCGTACAACAGAAAGCAGAAGACAATTCTTCTGCTTTGTCCAGTTGAGTTCTGACCAAATTCCTGATCCACATATCAGGATGGATTTAGTGCAGTTTAACAATAACCTACTAGATGAGAAGCGTATGTCCTGACTTACTCTGAGAAGTCCCCTACCCTTGTCTTCAATCTCATGTCCACTGGAGACCTTTCCCTCGCTACACTCCCCTGCCCAGCATCTTAACCGTCTCCCAACCCCATCCTTCCTCTTTATCCTCACACTGGCAAAGAAAATAAATCACCTCCAGGTGTATCTCACTGTGTCTTCTTGACTTCCAAACCTCGCAAATGAGTCATTGTCATATACAACCTCAGCTTCTCTACCACCTGCTTCCTTGCTGGCCTTTCAATTCTGACTTCTATCTCTTCCATTCTTTGATTTCAAAGTCTTGAAGTTTAGTAGATGTTTAGGAATCATAACGTCTAGTGGCATTTTCTTATTTTAAGTGACACTTGCTTTTGGGAAGCCATTCCTGAAATTCACCTCTGCAGACTAGCATTACAACTGCCGGCTCTCCTCCTTTGAGGACTTGTAGCATTCATTCCTTCATTCATTCATGCAACAAATATTGATTGAGAATCTGTGCTCAGATGCTCTCTGTGACTGGAGGGTCCTAGACCACTTAGTAGTCGAAAAAATGTCCGAGTCAGAAATGGGGAATCCATTTACACAGTAATAACCAATCTCGCCTAGATTTTAAAGATATCTATAGATGTTTTCCTCACCAGTTTCTGGGACCAAGGCTGTCCCGAGATTTGTCCTTCTAGTCAACCTGGTAATTCCCAACTCTGGTTACATATCACCAAATACTGATGCTTGGGTCTCACTTCTGGAGATTCATGAGTCTCAGGTAGGACCCAGCAAACTGTGTTTTAAAGGGTTGCTGAGTGATTTTAACATGCAGCCGGAGCTTGAGAGCCATTGGCTGACCTAAATCCTTCATAATGCAGCTTAAGATTGTTTCTCTTGACCGTTGCTCTGTGACGACAGAGAAAAGCACTGGTTGGAGAATGTTTTAGACACTTTAAGTTTTCCTGAAATCTCCTTGCAGCTTTTCTGCCCCACATTAAATGATCCCAGTTCCTCCAACCTTTCCACATAGGTCTTATTTGTAGCACTTTAATCACGCAGTAATCTTGTTTTGATTTAGCTCAAATAGGTCTGTTTCCCTGGAGAAAGCGTTTCCAAGTTAGATGTCTCTGTTTTACAGAAACACATAACCCTGAGAGCTCATCAATTCAACTGTGCATTGCACAGTAGTTGCAGTGAAATGCATATCAGTAAAGATTTCAGCAGAACACTTTGTTTTATTTCTGAACTTTAACATTAGCTAAAAAGGAAACACCACACATGTCAATGGAGGGGCTTTTTCCCTGTTGTCCCTCAAATATTGTTATCAATGCATATTGATAGCTGATTTGTATGGAGCTTGACTTTGGTTCTCTCAAATCTTCTGTCCTTCTTCCAGTAACTGCAGTTATCAACAATCCTAAGAAAAATAAGACTTGCTCAGAAGCCAGCCTGTAAATGCTGGACTTGGAGGGGATCATGGATGGCCCCGGCAGTTAATCAATATACACCCATGACCCTTCACTTTAATCCAGGAACAGAGCCACTCTTTGCTGTTGTATTTTCATATATATCTGCATGGTTTTTTTCATATAACACATAGCAATTTAAATTTTACTTTGCTTATGATTCCAAAAGAAGTTTAACCTATTATATTTTTAAAGATTTTATTTATTTACTTGACAGAAAGAGAGACAGCCAGGGAGAGAGGGAACACAAGCAGGGGGAGTGGGAGAGGAAGAAGCAGGCTCCCAGCGGAGGAGGGAGCGCAATGCGGGGCTCGATCCCTAGACCCTGGGATCACACCCTGAGCCGAAGGCAGACGCCTAACGACTGAGCCACCCAGGTGCCCCTAACCTATTATCATATTAGGAAAGAAACAGGGATTGATGAAAAATCCAGATATAAAGGTCTTCAAAGATCACAAAGGGGAAGCAGAAGGTAGAGATGTATAGATATAGGAGTCTTAGTAAATTTGCAGTAGAGATGAACATATTTTGACTCAGATATGTGCAGGTCCCTTTTAGTCCATAACTTGGATTGAGGGATGCCGAGTGATAGTTTTCAGAAAAAAAATTTCCCCTTTAAGGGTAGTATACATATAAAACTTGTAACTCATTCAGTCGTCAAGATAAAGTAAGGGCCCATGGCAGGACAATAATGACTGGCAGCTGTCATAAGACACAAAGGATATTCTCAAAGTTAAGCATCATAGATCAATTGTATTTGGGCGGATTTTTAAAAAGCTTTTCCTGCTCCCTGAGTTTCTAAGAAAAAGTCAAGATCTAAGGACGTTCATAAATCAAAACTGCTATCTTAGACACCACCTACAGATGGTGGACAGATATTAAAGAGAATCGACATTTGTTGTTTTCCAGAGTCCTTTGAACTTCTTGATGGAGTGGAGTCAACAGACTCCTGATTTCAAATTTCATCTCTACCATTTATAACTTTTATGGTCTTAGGACAATCATCTCAATTTTTCAAGCTTGGTTTTTTATCTCAAAATTGTGGTAATATCTGATTGTCAGGAGGACTCAAGAGACTTTTTATAAAGTACCCAGAATAGTGCCTCCACACTCTGGAGGCTCAGTTTCATTATTATTATTATTATTATTATTGGTAGCCCCTACATTACCAACACTAGAGAAATTAGAGGAGCACGCAGAAATTTGAGGTTGTATTATCTGGTGATTCTATGATGCAAATGTAGATGGAGACAGAAGTTGGAAACCCTGCTCATCACCTTCCGGGTACAGAATGCAAGATACTGCCTCTTATGGAGACCTGCAGGTAAAAAAAGGATTGGGTTGGTCAGAACTAACTACATTCCACCCCATCAAGCAGGTTTCTGGTCCTCGTGAAGTCTCAGATGGGAGAAGGGGCCAGGAGAAGATAAGGAGAGATATATCCCAAGATCTCAATTTTGAATTCAGGGCTTTTCTCCATGAAGCCAACCCTGGAAGTAGCTAATCTGATTACTGTTCAGAAAAATAGGGGAGGCATAATATTTACCTAATGCTATTTCAACATACCAAATGGCAAAATTCCTGATTTCCATTCATTTAGTCTCTATTAAAGGCATCAGAGGTTATTTATTGATGCTACTAAAGAGAAATAAAAAGAAAAATATAGCTGCATTATGGGACGCTTGGAGTATGTAACATCCGAAATGCCCCTGAAATAAGCTTTGGAAAACATGTTGGTCTAATTAGTTATTATGATCAGGTATCTATGGAAACAGCAATATATTTGTCCTTAAGCCAGACAATCACTTACTCATTTAATAGCATACAATCCACACAAACCAAGCTTCCTGCATATATATATATATATATATATATATATATATAAGCTCCTTGCAACACATACAAATATAGAACAGAAAATATAATGAAAATAAACAAATGGAAGAAAGTGGGTCTGTTACACTGGGATGGTGCCCTGCTTACTGTGAGTAGTAACTAAGGAAATCGAAAAGCCCAAAGTTGATTTTATTCACAGGGCATCAGTTTGAATGAGCCCAGTGAAATACCTCCCCAATGGTGTAGCCGGGGAAGAAATTGTCCTATTAATAGCGTGCTTCAGCTACATTATGGGTTAAATGGGTTAACTGGGCTTTTGTTGAATGGCCTTGTAACATAGTAACCATTTATAACATAATTTCTATGGGAGAATGTGTCCTGAATTCCAAGTACTCAACTCCTGAAACACAGCCTCTGTGTGTGATGAGGACTTCCTGAGTCCTCAGGGAAACAGCCAGGTGAAATGGAAGAAACCCTAGGGTTAATGTCCCCCGATCTGGGTTCTAGTCCTTCCCTTGCGCTTACAACGTGACTGATTCGACATTTGCAACTTCTCTAGGCTTAGCTACGTCAGCCGTAAAATGGAAAAGGTGGTATCTTTTTCATCTAGAATATAAGCTCCATCAGGGCAGAACCATGCCTGTCTTAATCACCTCGGCTTCCCCAGCCCCTCAATAAATATTCTGTGAGTGAAGGAAGGAATGAATAATTGCCTACATCTTGGCATTGTAAGCAGAATCAAATGGGATAATGCATGTGAAAACAATTCAAGAAGCTGTAAAATGGAATACAAATGAGAGACATGATAATTATAACCTATTGTTACAGACAGAATGTCACCTTCTGTGCGTTCCATGTAAATGAGGATGTTTGTGTTCCTGCTAATTCGAATGGCTGAGCCGATATCCAGAATACTGAGAGCTACAGATGGGCCAGGCAACCTCGGAGAGCAGTGGGGCTGGCGCTACAGGGAGGGGTGGGAGAGTGGGAAAGTAAGTAAGAGAAGTTAAACAAGGGAGCACTTTGGCTAGAAAATGGGCTAATTAGACCCAAGGGCTGACAGCAGGCAAATATGGGTACCCTAGTCTTTTCAAGGACCGTTCTGTGGACTAGAAGGCTATTTTGCTGAGCCTGAGCAGAAACAAAGAAAAGCTAGTCCAAAGAGACTGGCTTCTACTCTGGTCAACTTTAAAAAAATAATAATAAAAGTGAAAAAATGAAAGAGCAGTGCTTGGCCAACATGTTAGGAAGGACACAGGTAGGGCATATGTAGAAAAGAGGATTTAACATTTAAGTGACTGAAGCAGAACTCCACTGGGTCTCTCCACACCACTCTTTGCCAGCCTGTGGATCATTTTTGCCTGTTAATAATGACTCTTGTGACTACATTGTTGGGGTGCACTCAGTGCTGATATTCAGGCTGGGCAGCAGGGGAAGGAAAGGGTGAGCATAAAAAGGGAAGGGTCTCCGGACAGTGACCCCGTAGTCTTTGTTCAGCATGTGACATGGGCATATAGAGTCTGGTTTTTCTATGTATTATTCAGAATCTTTTATAAGCATCAGGTACAATCAAGCATCCATTTGCAGGCCATTGGGATACCTATAAATTGAGAGGCAATCAGCAGCTCAGACCTTAGCCACAGCATAGACCCCGAGAAGTCAGGCTCTCTGATCACTACCCAAAAGATTCTGTGCCACAGCTGGGGAAGACTTCCCAATCAGGGGGCTTATCTCCCCTCGAGCAAGCACATAGCTACTTCCAGTGGTGACCACCATATCAAGATAGATAGCCACCTGATAGGCCCTCGTCACCTTTCCTGCTCCAGCAACCAACCTTGAAATGCAATCCAAAATGGCTCTGTATCTACTTCTGTGGAAACCACTTAAAAGCGCCCAGCAGGAGGCAAAAAGAGTCTTTTTTACATTACACAAGAGAGAGGGATAGAAAAAAAGACAGAGGGATGACCTTCTCCCTGAGGCCTCACACAAGACAGTTGTCTAGGCCATTTTTTAAGTTCTCCCTCCCCCAGTGTCAAGTTAATACAATACATATTTTCTCTTAACACAGGGTGCAACTGTTCAAGAGGGACGGGGTCGTCCTGTGGAAAGGGCACAGGCTGGAGACTCAGAAGCCTGAGGCTGGAACCCTAGCAAAGCTACCCCGTCCCTGAGCTAACTGCCTCAGGAGCCCAAGCCTCGGGTTTCCATCTGTTCTGTGAAATAAAATAGTAACCCCTTGCTGCTTCGCAGGACCGTCGTGTAAATCACAGGAGATAATATATGTAAAAGCACTTTGAGAAATTAAAAGCATACTCTGGAAATCAATCATTGATTAAAGGAAATCTAGCAGTACCTTCCATCCGGCAGTATCTTCTCTATGCCTAACGTATTTATTTTTCAAACAAACGAACAAACGAACAAATGCACTCAGCTATGAAGGGGATGACTAAATTCTAGTTAGCACATGGGGAAGGTTGCAAAGTTCAGCAAGTTGTCCGTATTTTCTCTCTCCTTCTTTTTTATTTTTTTAAGATTTGTTTATCTATTTGGGGGGGGGCAGAGAGAAACCTAAGCCAACTCTACACTGAGCGTGGAGCCTGACACGGGGCTCAATCTCACGACCCTGAGATCAAGACCTGAGCGGAAACCTAGAGTCAGATGCTTAACTGACTGCACCACCCAGCACCCCAAATGGTCTGTATTTTCTAAACCCAGTGCCATATGGCTCTTCTCTTTGTGACTATTTTCCTACCTAGAAACTGGGTAGAGAATAGATATTTGTTCGGCACTACCATGGCGGGACTCAGCATAATTAAGCAAAAATGACTGTAAATTAGCCTGGGCGTTCACAGGAAGCTTTATACGTGCAATCTCTCTGAAACATTTCTCATTTCTATGCTTAAACACCTGAGCCAGCCAAACTGGCCAAATGAGCAAGAGGAGAGCTTGATCCTAGGCCATAACTCTGTAAGTTCATTAACTGTGAATTATTGTTTTGAACCGGGCTTGGCTTCCAAGGCCAGAATCACACATTCCTAAACTAATGTGCCTGACACCAGCAGGAAATGATCTCCACAATTCTCACCTTGAACTCGAGGAGAACTCCTACCTCATCTGTTCCCTGCTCTCTGGATAGGTGACTCTATCCAAGTCTGCAGTTTTGCCTTTAATTATCCACCACATTTAAGGATTGCGGAAGCTTTTAAGTAGCAGAGGAAAATACACAGCACCAAATTGTTCTGTAGCTGAGTAAATGTTCAAAGGGAGGGAGGAAACACCACATAATAATGGACAGAGAGCCCCGCTCCTGGTAATATTCTCTACCGCCACGGACTCTCCCCCAGGTCAGGTATGGGTATGAACAGATGACGCGACCCTACTGTGCACTGGCCATTGCGTGGGGCACTTGGCCTACATGAATGAATGGGCTCCTGTATCTGCACTTTAAAATCGTCTAAAGGTGATCCTGGGGCTTTTCCAAGACCGGCACTGGTACCAGTATTAATAATAGCTCACAGTGCTTGAGAGTTATTCCACGCTGGACAGTCAACGGAATGCTTTGCATGGTGCTTCCCGTTGGAATTTTACAACACGATGAGGTCGATATTAATATCGTCCACACTTACAGATAAGGAGGCTGAGACTTAGGAAAAAAACAAAGGGATTTGTCACAAAAGGCACGTGTACCTATCAGGGCAGGCATTCCTGCCCCACCTTCTCTGACCCTGAAGTCTATGACCCTTCTCCTTTGTCCGCAGAAGCAGAATCCTAACTGAGAGAATGAAGTCAAGCATTTCGGTCAGGGGCAATTTTCTTCTGCTCTCTCCCCTGGGACATTAGTGACGGGGTCAGCTGACTTACTGTTATTATTATCATTATTAATGCATTATTAATACATTTTCAAGGGGAAGCCTGATGCCAGGGCTCGGTAGCCTAAGTTCCGGAGGCAGGAGTCACAGTGACAATACTGACGTCTGTCAGGAGGGCAATGATGCTGCAGGGAGGGTACGCTTGAATGTCTTCCCCCTGGGCTGGGACTTGGCAGAAAGCCACTTCCTGACACATAATAAAAATAAAACTTAACCTCTGGCCCTCCATCACCCTTATAAATCTCCCTCCGAATCTCAGTCTGTCAAGGTCTTTGCACAACAATGCTTCTAAATACGCCTGGCTTCCAAGGACTCTGCCCAGGCAGCCAGAGACACCCTACCATCCCCCATATAATCAATATTATCATAGGGTTAAAAGGTAATCATCATACTTTAGATCCTTAAGCTCCTTTGAGCCTCAAAAAGTTCCAAGCACTTTCATATTGGTTCTTTCATTCTATCTTCCCCACATCTCACTGTGGAAGGAGGAATTAAGGAAGGAAGCTGCTATCGCTCCTTAATCCCATCTCTCACAAACTTGAAATTGGAACACCTTAGCCTCATACTGGAGGCGGAGCTGACCCTTGGCTTGTGTTCGAAGGTCTTTCTCTGTCGTTGTTCAGTGTTTGCGGTCCTGCTGGCTGGGTCGCCTCCATGGCGTATTGGCGTCTCTCTATCCTGCTCTGGAAATCCCAGAGGCTGGACTCAGAAGCCCTAACTCCTTCTCCGAAGGCTCTGTCCAATGTCCTCTAACAGGCTGGTGAAGGGAAGTTTCCGACTGACAGCACTTTCAAGAAAGGAGGTGCTACCGGTGCGAAGTGTTGACCTCACTTTGCGCTTTGGATTCACACCCTCAGCAGTCCATGGGACCTTGCTTATGCACTAACACAGTGCTGTTTGCAAGGCCCTGGAGTGGGGCCCGGTGGTTGGGGGGGTGGGTGGGTGGAGATGGAGCCTTCCCTAAGGAAGTGAGGAGGATATAGCCTCATAGGCAGAAAGGATACATTCATATTCACAGAACAGAATAAGTTGCTGAATGCAGCTGGAGAAAAGGGCTGGAGAGGACAAGACAGGATATCAGGACAGGCCCTTCGTCCAGGCTCAGAACCTGGCTCCAAGTCAGTGATGCCCCGTGCAGAACTGAGCAAGCAAATACTAACTTGGGCAATTTATCTAGATGAAGGGACAGGACACTTTTCAGAAGGCAAATCCGGGCCAACACAAGGTGAGAGCAGAGTGTGGGGACGTCCCTTCAGGGACTAGGCAAGTGACAAGGTGTCCTTCTATCCCAATTGTGTATCCAGGTCTGGCAGGTGGCTGTGGAGACAGGAAGAGGACAGACAACACAGTAGGGCAGCCTGTGATGTACCTGCTGGGTCTGGGGAATGATTTCACATCCCGCCCTGTGAATGCCTTTCTTCTCTGAGTCGTGAACTCAGTAACGCAAAGCTGGGGCTAAGCTTGCTGCTGGGCAGAGCCTGGACAAGTCTACCTAGAACTCAAACCAGCAGAGCCCAAGGAAGGAGACTCTGGCCATTTCACACTGGGCTCTTCAGAGCCAGAGTCTTTGGGGAGTGAGCGTAGCTATAGGAGGTGGCCCCTGGGCTCTTCATCCAGGGGAGATCTCCAAGGTCCTGGAGTTCGGGGCCCTCTACCGGGGCTCGGTCTTTAGATATCCCCTGCCTAGGCTGGGCCAAGCAAAGGTGATGAAGAACAAGGGCAGTGGGCAGTGGCCGTGGTCATGGAGACCTTGCGATTGGAGCTGGGCAGCAAGGACACAGACAGAGATTTTAAATGTATTCGGAAAGAGAACCAACAAGAGACACATGAGCAAACACATAACAAATGATTTCCATCATCAATTCAGCACATGCTTCAACGTGCGTGCAGTGGGTGGCTCTACAATGAAACAGCCCCACAGTGAAGTCCACTCATGTCCCCCGGGGCTCTCATTCCACTCCACTCCTCCCCAAAGAGAGATTCGGCCACCAGCTCCCCAGTTCACAGGTGGGCTATGCGGGGTGGAGCTGCTAGGTCTCTGTGCTTGGCTGGGCTCTCCAGTCCCTTTCCTCTTCTCCTTTTCCCTTCCTGTACCAGTGGAATCTGTTTGGATGGCAGGTGGGCCTGGCATTGCCATATGACTGGAAATCCTGGGCCATTGAGCTGGGCCGCGTGCCTGTCATCCCAGGTGTGGGTCAGACCCTTCTGCATTCCTGCTCCGTAAGGTCACCCTCTGACACAGAGATCGGCTTTGGAAAGTGCTCCCGGTTATAATGGGCTTTAGTAAATGCCTCTGTTTGTGCCATGAGAGCTGAGGATCGTGGGGACAGAATGGGACTAGATGTTGCCTATTTACAAGTGCGTGGAGGGAGGGAGGTGGAGAGCTCAGCTGCCAGGTGCCTCAGCTCGTGATTGCCCAAGACAATAATCCCATCTTTCTGGCTTCCTGCAATTGGGGATGGAGAAAAATCAATCCTAAGCAGAGATTGGATGCAGTCATGTAATATGTATAACCTTGGGGTTTTGTTTGGTTTGGGTTTTGCTTTTTTTTTTTTTTTTTTGAAGCGCAGACCTGAAGTGAAGCTTACATGAGGCCTTAGGCTTCACATGAAGGCTGGAGGTATTGGTGGGGTTGTATTCACGCTGTCCTTAAGCAGGGAGGGAAATGAGGGGTGTTTTGGAGCTTGCTGGGTAATAGCATGAATATCATGGGAGCCCTGGCCAGACACAGGCCAAGACTGAGGGTCTCTGGCAGCCGGGCTGCCTTCATCTCACTTTGATTCAATTAGATCTAGGGCCCGCGATGCTCTTCCCACTGGCGGCTGGCCCGGCCCCACTTGCTGGGCTCATCTGGCTGGCTCAGGTCCTGGGAAGGTGGCTTGGCTCCTCCTGAACTTCTGCTGCTGGTCGGGAAACCCCTGTCCACCAACTACCTGGCCTCTCTGCTCAGACACATCTACATTGGCTGTGGGTCTCCGAGGAATATCTGATGAGCTCCTAAAAGCATTGCTCAGAAGGCCATGTGGTCTGGAGCACAGGGCTGATAAAGTGTCTCCATGGGCACCAGCTCCCTTGATCCTCTCAACAGTCCTGGAGGGGGGCTCATTCTCTTCAAAGCTGCGTTCAACCTAGAGATCCAGTGTTTATGAGAGAGTAAGTGATTTCCCCCAACCACACAGAAAGTTGGAGGCAGAACCTAGGTTAGGGTACGATGTGCCAGGTTCCTTCCACACAGATGGCCCCTGGCTCCTTCCAGAGAATCAGGGGGAGGACGTCACTGAAAGCACTCTTCTCATAGCCTAGATGTTCCTGTGAAACCTGTCCAGCCAGGGCTGAGCAGAAGGCACAGCCCCGTGCCAGCCACCCCCATACAACATCAGCCGCTCCAGTTACACAGGCTCCTGGGACTTTGAGAAAGGTCTAGTGATAATAAAATGAAAGCAATGATAACCAAATTATACTAACAGTGACATGGCAGGTAGTGATTGTTGTTCAAATTTTTAAAAAATGAGGCTCAAGTTGTTAGACACTTAGGAGAAATGAGTAAACTGACCACAATCTTACAACCTGAAACTTGGAGCTGGACTTGACCTGAGGGCTATCTGGCTCCAAGCCCCGTTCTTTGGATGGCTTTGGAAAGGACAAAAGGTAATCAGAGGCATCCATTTCCCATCTCTACCCGAGAACGAAGCAGGCCAGGTGCCTTACCCTGGAAAATGCCCCCTGGATAGGTTCTGCCTCTCTCGGCTGGAGCCATGGAGCCCTTGAGCCAGGGTGGAGAGTGAGTGGCAAGCCTGCTGGCGCTGGCGAGCACAGGGAGGAGGGGAGTGTGAAGCTGGGATGATGGAGGAGAGCCCCGACATCCCAGGGCTCACTCCCAGAACTGAAATGGCACAGTTTCTCCCTGAAGTGGAAAAGTCTGGATCTTTTCATGTAACTTGTGAATTGCCATCCCTACAATGGCCACGTGCCTCCAAGTCTCACAGTCTTCATCTCCTCACCCACTGCTGGACGCTCAATCCCTGAGCCTCAGAGACCACATTCTCAAGAAATGGAAAACAGGATAATGATTTGGTTCTTCTTTGATGGCTTGTGGCATTCGTATTGGTAACATGCAAACTGGCATCATTTTATTTACTGGCCCCTTTCTGCGTGAAGCAACTGCCCTAGATGGAGCTTTATTTAAAAAGCTTCTAGGGGCACCTAGGTAGCACAGTCGTTAAGCGTCTGCCTCTGGCTCAGGGCGTGATCCCGGCGTTCTGGGATCGAGCCCCGCATCAGGCTCCTCTGCTATGAGCCTGCTTCTTCCTCCCCCACTCTCCTTGCTTGTGTTCCCTCTCTCGCTGGCTGTCTCTCTGTCAAATAAATAAATAAAATCTTGAAAAAAACAAAAATAAACAGCTTCTAGCTTTGTAAATTTCGGCAAGACTCTGTACCTCTTTGAGCCTTCATCAGCTTGGAATTAACACCCCAACCCTCTCTCACCAATGGAGACTGGAATGAGACAGTGCTCTGAAAATATTCCATACTATCTAGAGCCATATCATGACAGCAATTACTTCGATGTTCAACTTACAGATGTATCCTGCTTTCCCAGGAAATTTGTAAATTGCTTGAAAACTAGAACCGGGTTTTATATTCCTTCGTATCCTTCCTAGGGTCTGGTTATAAAAACATTATTGACTCTGTGATTGTTGCTGAAAGCTTGCTCTGGAAATGCTTACACTTTGGGATGGACAGCAGCTTGCTCGTGGGGCAGTGAATGAATCCACTGAATCATCTGTCTGCATCCGGGGGAGGAAGGGGGCAAGCAAGCAAAGGAGGAAAAGAGACGTGAAACCAGAGAGAATTGACAGGCATGCTGTAAGGACAAGGTAAAGGGGAGCTTGAGATGGAATGCTGGGGATGAGCCCAGGGACCGGGCACCCTTGTTAGGTGGTCCTTGGGCAGACCCCTAATTTAAGATCGCTCTTCAGTGAAGCTTTCCTTCTGAGGCACCCTGCGCCCAACCCCAAGAGGGAAGGGGATTGTGCCCAGCTTCCTGGAGAATGCAGCTTGATGCAGTGGGGGAGGGGCAGGTTGGGTTTCAATCCTAAAATCTGGGTTTGAGGCCTAAGTCAGCAGCCTAAAATTGGTGTGTCCCGGGACAACTTCTTTTTCAGGTTTCGAGAGTGACCATCCTTCTCTACCATGGAAAAGCTATAATCTGCTCTTTCCCATCTCTTGTGGTGATCTAATGATACCGTGAAACTGCGTACTAACCTAGGGACCTAGCTTCACTGGGAGCTCATGTTTAAAGGTACTTCATCTCAACATAAACTATTGTATTCTTTTTAACAGTGATTTTACTCTGAGGTATTGATTCTTAACGCCTTTAACAGGATGCGTAATTGCATGTTTCTCCATAATGTCCACCATGAACCTTTATCCAGGTCCCGTTCCTTTAGACTCAAGATGACAGAGATACCAGATTTTGGCAAATATCCTTAAGTCCTCTATCCTCCAACCCTCAGAAACAGAGGCCTGAGAAAACCAAATGCCAAGGAAAGGAGGCAAAGAGTAAAGTATGTTTCCTACAGGCCCATTGCTTCGTTTCCATCAAACTCTGTCTGGTTTCTTAGGCCCCGGGACTGTGGGCCCTGCCATGTTTCCCTGGCTTCTCTTGGCTATCCGGCAGAGTGAGTAACTCATCCCGAACTCATCCAGAGTGGCCCCTCTGCGGGCCCAGCATGCGGCCTGCACCACCCAGAGAGTCCTCGCTCCCCATGGCTTCCTCTCCTCCTCCTCCTTGGAGCGACTTGGCAGGATTTATAGGGCTGTCCCAGCGACACGCCATCTCAGTAACTGCAGAATGGCAGTTGTAAAAAATCCCATTTGCCAGGGTATTAGAATCCCATTAGCACTCCCGATGGAGAAATAACCTCGACCCTTCAGAAGGAATTAAAGATATTCGGGCACCAGCATTTGGAGTGCTATAGGCCCTTCCCCTGTTTGGATGATCACACCAACAGACATAAAGCCTCAGGCACCAGATGTCCTTGGTCCATAAGCCCCTTGAGGAAAGTCCTAGGAATGATGTATGAAAGGGCCTCCAGTCCCACAAACAAGCGCCAGAATAATCACGACGAGTAATGGACACAGGGCCCTCCGATCTGTCTGCGCTGGAGAATGAGTCATTTTAGAAGAAGCCAGGTTTGGATTTCAGAATTTCAAGATTCTCTTACAACCTCTTACATCTTTTTTTTTTTCCCCCCATTTCCCCCCATGCTCACTCCATTACTAGAGTGGTAATTGACATCACACAGAAACACTGACAAAACTCTCATGCATATTGAGTGTCAGAACAGAATCACCCGCAAAATAAAAGGATAATAGCCGAGGCATATTGTTATGATATCCGGTTTAATCGTCTTATTTTATCAATAAAGAACAGAGGCTCAGAGAGGTGAAGGAGCATGCCCAAGATCAGACAGCCGCTTAAACTGAAGTCTCCTCATTCCCCGTCTGCATTCCTGCTAGTAGCCTTTCTGCCGGGGAGGGGAAGATCGTTCCCAGCTTGTCTGGTCTCTCACCTCCAGGCATTTCAGATCATGGGCTCTGAATATGCGGAGTGGCCACCCATCTGTTTTCCATGTGCATGTGAGTATATGTGTCTGTGTTTCCTTCGCCACAGCACACAAAGCCACCATGGCGAGGACCGATGTCAGGGAAGTCAATCTTACAGCCCAGAATTTGCCATGTGTTTGCTCTGTGGCCCAGGCCAGGTTATTTACCCGGTTTTGATCTTAGTCTGTTCATCTGTAAAATGAGGATAAATAAGGGCACTATGTTGCTTTTCAGCATCTTGGGGATCTTGTTCAAATGCCAGCTGACTCAAAAGGTTTGGAGATGGCGCCTGAAGTTCCACGGTTTTAAATATTCCCGGGCAGGGGCGCCTGGGTGGCACAGCAGTTAAGCGTCTGCCTTCGGCTCAGGGCGTGATCCCGGCGTTCCGGGATCGACCCACATCAGGCTCCTCTGCTATGAGCCTGCTTCTTCCTCTCCCACTCCCCCTGCTTGTGTTCCCTCTCTCGCTGGCTGTCTCTATCTCTGTCGAATAAATAAATAAAATCTTTAAAAAAAAAAAATATTCCCGGGCAATACTGACACTACCGTTTCAGGGACCACACTTTGAAGATCGAGGTCATTGGGTTTTGTGAAAATTAAATGCAGTGAAACATATAAAGTCCTTAGGATAGTGAGAATAATAATTCAGTAAACGGTAGTCGTTCATATTACATGTTTGAGATTTGGAATTTCTACCTTAGAGTCAAGAGCATTTTTAGAGACTTGCTGTGTGCTGTGAACTGAGCTATACATAAGGTGTCAAACGTCGTCTAACTGTGAAACTACTTCTGTATGACAGGTCCCATGACCCCTGTTTCTTAGATGTGGTTCCAGAGAGGTGAGTGCTTCCCCAAATGGTCCAGTAGGACGGAGGTTTGATGACTCTGAGACCAACATGTCTTTCCACCCCTGTTGCAGGTACAGAGCAGCATCTGGCCTTCCTGCTAACAGCCTCTGTCTGCTTTCTGGCCCGGGGGTCAGATACCGCTGAGGACAGGGGGTGTGGATTTCAATAAGTATATGTTGATCTGGAGACATGGGTGCCAACCTCCAAAAGAAGAAAGATGGCTGCAGTCCGGCCTGCATGGGAGGAGGCACACGTGCGGGCAGAGGGATCGGGAGGGGGTGGACGGACTGACAGCAGGCCCAGTGGCAGGAGATCTACAGATCGATAAACAGACAGATAGCCAGGACGTCTGACGGCTGACAGACGTGTGGGGGTGCACCAACACCCAGATGGCCGTGGAGTGCACAGACCAGGCAGAGTTTGTAAGAGCTGTAAATCTAGGCAGAGGTAGACAGTCCCAGGGACAGAGAGAAGCAGCACATGTGATTTTGGCAGCACCATCTGTGAGTGGAAAACCCCAGTGCAAGTGTGGAATGGACTCCAGATTCCATCTGGAGCAGGGAATGGGCGGTATGGTGGCCCTCGGTGATTTTCAAGCCCTTCTAGCTCTCTGCCAAGAAACTTGACCTGGGAAAGTCATTCCTGCCAAGCCCCAAGGGGTTCACCAGGGCTGAGGTGGGTGACTGCAGCTCTGATTTGAGGGCACCCCCTGTCAGGAAAGGAGAGGTGTCTGTGTGTGACCCTGGGAACTCGAGCCCAGTGGATCTGCATTTTGAAGTCAGAAATGGCCACAGGCCACCAGAAGAGGCCAAAGTGTGTGTGTTTGGCGGGGGGGTGGTGCCATGCAGCACAGAGAGGAAGGGGAGCACAGAGGCAGCTGGTGGGGCACTGCACCAGGCAGGTCCAGATGTGGAGAACAAGCCACAGTATTTAAAGTGGGTGCAACAGAAGCAGGGGACCTGGGGTGGGGGAGGCTGGGAGCCAGCCCAGATGGTCCTGGTATGAGTGGTCCTCAGGAGCCTGAGTCAAAGCGAGCCAGGTAGCACTTTTGCTGGAATCCAATCTATCAGAAAGGCTGTCGTCAGTCTCCCTTGCTCAGACCTGCCTGTTCTAGAATCACTAACAGCCCTTTGTGGTTGACAAGGTTGTTGATGGCATCTGAGTTAATCCCTCCTCCTATTAACTGCACCTCTACGTGGTTGGAGAAAAATGCATAAGCATGCCACCTAGCCCAAATTGAAGTTTATGACCTCAAATACCCATGCACCTGAAATTGTCAGTGATCCTGGGATCTTTTCCCAGTAAATTTGCTTTCCCTTCCTCCAGAGAGGATTATCCTACAGCTCCTGCTTTCTCCTTAAGTCTCCAAACCTTCTCTTCTCCCTCAGCTAAAGATCTCACTTCTTACACCTCAGAGGAGCTGGAAACAGTCAGAACAAAGCTGCAATCCCTAATCTTTTCTCCCCAGATCGCCCACATGCCTACCAGTTCCACCATTCCTCCTATTTCCGCCAAGTGAACTGCTCCTTCTTCCACTGCGAGACAACACCTCACCGAGGCTCAAGATTCCCCTTTCATCCCGTTTTGTGTCCCCTCCACTCAGGACGTTGTTCCTGCCTTTGTTCACCTCTTTGTTTCTTCTCCATTCGTTGCTTCCCTTTTCCTGGAGAACTCCCACCAGCACATGTACTCTGCAGGCTGACATCCTTTATTGTGTCCCCGGAAAACAGAACCAAGCAATATCCACTGAACAAAGGTGTCACCAAAATATCCCGAAAAGTTCCCAGTGTTCTCCACCTGTAGGTCTTACCGATCTCTCCCTCCTACAACAAATTCATTCAATAAGGATTTTGATACACACCTAGGAAGTGCCAGGCCCTGTCCTGGGTGCCAGCGATATGTCTTATTAATTACACAAGAGAGGCGAAAGTCCCTGCCCCTACAAAGCCACATCTCAGTGGAAAGACAGATGTGGGAAGGGCAGTGACATGGAGAGAAATAGGGCAGGGGAAGGGGGAGCGAAGGAGTGCCAGGGACTAGTCAGGATTTGAAGCGGCATCTGCCTGGCCAAGGGCTCACCCCTCTTGCCATGCTTCCGTCGCCTGACGTTCTGGGACAGCACACTGTCCTGGGTCTCCTCCCTCGTTTGCTGGCTTCTCGTCTTCCTGACCCCCCAGTCCTGCAGGCCCTGGGTTCTTCCTCCCCTCCTTGCTCTGCCAACGCTTTATCTGTGGGCTCTTGTCCAGTGCAGGGCTTTAATGCCATCTGAACGCTGATGTCTCCATCCTCCACCCTTCCCTGAAGCCCAGACCCAAGGACCCATTATGCCTTGACATCTCCACCGGAAGTCAACTGGTCACTTTGAACTTCGCATGTTCACAACAGCGCTCTTGATTTCAGGCTAACCCAATATATATACACAAGCGTGCACACGAGCACACACACACACACATTCACACACACACCTGTTCCTCCTCTGGTCTTCTCCATTTTAATAAATGACGCCACCATCTAACCAGCTGCTCAGCTAAAACCCTGGTAATCAGTATTGGTTCTGCTTTTTCTTAGCCCCTGCCATACACTCAACTCTACAGCAAATGCTAGCAAAACCGGCCCTCTAAGATACAGTCTGACCCAATTTGTGTCACCCCAACTTCAACATTACGGTAGCCTCCCCTTATCTGTGGGGAATACACTCTGAGCCCCCCAGTGGATGCCTGAAACCACAGAGAATCCCCAACTATATATACTATATTTCTCCCTATACACACACACTGAGGATAAAGTTCAATTCATAAATTAGGCACAGTAAGAGATTGACAACAATAACTAATCATAAAATAAAGTAATTATAACACTATACTGTAATAAAAGTTATGTGAGTTCTGGCCTCTCTCAAATTATCTTTGTACTGTACCCACCCTTCTTGTGATGCCTGAGACGGTAACACGCCGACGTCCCTCGGTGAAGTGAGGGGAATGACGTTGGCCTGTGATGTAGCCTTAGGCTGTTAGTATCCTTCAGACAGTGTGTCAGAAGGCGATCTTTTGCTTCTGGATGGCGACTGACCCCAGGGAGCTGAAACTGTGGGAAGCAAACCCCCACATCAGGGGGACTACTGTATCTCTCGCCTTGACTGGCAGAGCATGGCCATTTGTCCTTTTAATTTCATTCTCCAAAAAAAGCAGCCAGAATGACCCTTTAAATACGGGCATCGGGTCTTAGGCAGCCCTCTCCTGAAAACCCTTCAGTGTTTCCCAGCACGCTGCAGTGGAGCCTGAAGTCTTTCTCTCGATGGCCTCATCTTCCTGCAGTGGCCCTGCCTCTTCTCTGGACTTCGTCCCCCACCATGTGCCTCCCCCACTCCCCATGTTCCCGCACAGAGGCGGTTCCCCAACGTGACAGGTCCTCTTCCCCATCCTCTAGCTGGAACATTCTTCCTCTGGATATTATACAGCCAGCTCCTTTAATCTGCCTGAAAGTTGCCTCCCCAGACAGGCCCCCACGGACCACTCGACAGCTGCCATCACCCCTGACTCCCAGACGCTCTGTGCCCCTTTCCTCCATAGTCTTCCCAGCACTCGCTGTTGTCTGAGAAGCATGGTTGGTGTCTTGTCTTTGTTTGTGGTCTGTGACTCTTCCCAGAGTGTAAGCGCCGTGAGGACAGGCGGGTTGCTTGTCTGGTTGGACTCTACACGTGTAAGTGGGCAGCTGGGAGGTCAGACTGTCCGAGTTTGGCTTCCAGCTGTACGTACCACTTACGAACCGCGTGGTCTCAGGCAAATTACTTCCCCTGCCCGTGCCTCAGGGAGCTCGCCTGTAAAACGAGGGTAATGATAACAGCGCCTACCTTGCAGGGATGTTGTAAGAGATGATAAATAAATATAGAACATGTGGAGTAGAGCTTCATGGGGATTTTTACTCAATAAATATTCGTGGAATACATAAATCTTAGAGCCTAATGATTCCCTTGGGGATAAAGATCTTAAAAAAGAGGGAAATGCTCCTTCCTGCACAGGCTCCTGCCGTCTGTGCGAACAAAACACATAACCTGTCCAAAGAAGGGAAAAGGACGTGTGGGGTCCTCTCTCAGTGTGAGTCCCCATGGTTCTAGTTTGTGAGGGTATATTCTGTTCCTATGTCCATTGCAGTCATGAGGGAGCAAGGCTGCTGCAATTTGGAATCCAGGAATGAGCAAACATGCTAGTCCTCACTTCCTGGGACCCAGGATGGCACTTCTTCGAGGCACGGCGGGCCTGGGAGGGCAGCGGAGCACCTGCAGCCTTTCTAGAAAATTCCATTCTGTCTATCCCTTCCAGTGCCACACAGCCCTTCTCTTGTCCCGTGATTGGTGCCAGAACACACAACACCCAGGGGTTTCATTTGCAGTGAGGTAGATTCTCTAAGAGGCAAAATGATTCACAAAATATTAGAAGAGAAACACATTAATGGAAATATGTATACAGCTGACCTACAGGTACACATCAAAAGCACAGGATACTCTCGGAGCATATTAATGAAGGCGGAGAGGAACTTAATCTGGATTGGGGTCTCAGGAGATGTTTTTCCCCTGATGCAAAAGAAGCTTAGCATATTAAAAAAAAAAATTAAAAAGGCCAGTGTGGTTGAAGAATCGTGAGCAGGAGGGGAAGAGGTGAGACGAGGCTGGAAGGGCACAGAGGACAAGTTAGAGATTTTTGCACTTTTTTTCCCCAAGAAGAAAGGAACGCCAATTTAGAGATTAAAAGAAGAAAATTAGACAATCCAACTTGGGTTTTACAAAGGACGTTCTGGCAAAATGTGGAGAACGGATTGGAAAGAAGCAGAAACGATGGACGGGAAGACCTACACGAGGACCGCGAAGAGGTCCAGGTAAAAGATTAGAGCGGCTTGGACCAGGGTGGTGACAACAGAGGTGAAGGGGACCAAGTGGGTGTAAGCAAGGCCCTTGGCCCATTTCAGCACCATCTGAATGTTGGGGAGTCATTACCATTAAGCCCATTTTAAAGATGAGGCTGAGGAAACTCAGAGGAGGTGAGTACCCCGGTTACCCAGCTGTTACTTGACAAGATCATATTTAAGCCCATGTCCAGAGACCCCAAGAATGTTTTCTTTGCCCACCACATCATTCACTCCAAAAAGACTGCATAGAACCCTCAAATCCGTGCTCCTCTGGAATTGCGGACACCTGCTTAGCGGACATGATGTTCTCCAGTGCTTCATGAGCTGTCATAACCATTTTGGCTTTATTATTTAGCTCCTCCGGACTCCCAAGTAAACTCCAAGTGCTGGAATGGAATGTCCCAGGGACCCCTTGGCCAAGTGACACTGCTCCGAGGAAGGCAGAGCCAGGACCCGCCTCCTGCTACTGCGGAGTGCACGGGTCACATCTCCTGCCTGGAACTGACACCGGCAAGACAATGCCAGCAAGAAGTGCCCATGGCAGGAGCCGGCGTCCTCCTGCTTACCAGCAGGTGCCTCCAGGAGAGGGCAAGCGAGAACAAAGGAGATCAAATGAGGAGCTGCGCCAGTGGTCACCTCCTCCTGGCAGCTCTGGCCCTGGCTCCCAGGCCAGCTCTCTCCAACAGAGCTCCTTTTCAGGCCCCAGCTCAGCCCTACTCCAGAATGGCAATGAGCTGCTCATGTATATGCAAATGCCAAGATGGGAAGGCAAGCTGGGGGAATTAGCATTTTTAATGAAACAAGACCACAGGGAAAGAGCAGAAGTAATGAGCAATAACTTGCTGTGATTTTTTTTTTTGAGGAAAAAGAGGGGAAAGGTCCCGACCTGAGGACAGACCTCCGAGTCTTGTGCAGGACTCGAGGAATCTTATAATATAATAGAAATAATAACAGAATCAATAAAACAGTAATAAAAAATAATTAAAATTATTTCAGTAGCCGTTTGTCAGCTTTCAATAAGTATTAGCTACGTGCCAAGCACCATACACACCAATCTTCCCCAGCACTGCACAAGTGGGGGGGGCATGGTTACCTCTCTTTTAGGGAATGCGGAAGCTGAGGCTCATTCTGTCATAGGACCAGGATGGGGCAGTGTTAGGATTTGAACTCAGGTCTGTCTGACTACAGAACCCTTCCCAGTCAAAGCTACCTCGTTCCACGGGCAGCTGTTACCATGGTCGCACCACCCACAGCACCACACGGGCTCAGGAAGGGCCTGCTGGCAGCAGCGATCTCAGGTGCAAACTGGGGGCGGGGGGGGGGAGACAGAGGCCCCGCGCCACAGGGGTGATGTGGAATGGAGACGAAAGGGGCAGTTCTCCTCCCAGACCAGAGCATCACATAAACCAAGTTTCTCCCTCTAAACCTGACCAGCCTTGCTATGAAGCAAAGTCCCATCTCTGAGCTATCGATTACTCGCTGGAGAGGATTCAGTAACAGCAAATCCCATCTGCATTCCGGAGGGAGAGGTGTGAGGTGTGACCACCCCCCGTTAGCTTGCCTGGGTTCTGCTGTGTGGGTAAGGCCACACTGAGCCCCTCCGTGCCCGCTCCGACACTGCTGTCATAATTCCTATTACCTATGTGAATGCTGTTAATATCACTTGGTTTTCACTTGCAGGACAGATGTGCCCGTGTTCAGACCTGGTGGCCGGCATGCCTGTAGTCACACACCGATCTGGGATTCATGTCAGGCACTACGGTTTTATGGAATGGATTATTGAACTGGAATGAGACGAATGCTCCCCAAGAAGCTGATGAAGGTGCTGGGTCTGGGGACTCCCCCAGTGAAGAGGGCTTGGGTCATCCTCACCCACTCAGCATTTGGTTCCCAAGGGCTTCTTGGGGCTCCTCCGGGGGAGTGATGAAGGGCGCGGGGTGTTTCTGTGACCCACGCCCCAGTGCCCCTTGCCCTTGGCTGTGTCTGCCTTTGACCTGCCTGAGTTTTGTTCCCCTGCTTTGTCTGAGGGGGGAGACGCTGCCCCCGTCCTCAGGTAGGTCCTTCTCAAGCTGAACACAAATGGCCAGAGAGCACAGAGGCTTTTGCTGAAATGCAGTGGATGTGACAGGAGCACAGCTGCAGACTCACTAGGTGGCCTCCTCTTTCGCAGACAGAGGCGGGACCCCAGCTGGGTGCCAGCAGGACCTTGAAAGCACCATTCTTTGGGGCAAGGGGGTGTGAAAGCCATTGCCTAGGTTATTCCCAGCCAGGAACCTCTCAATCTCAGAACAGGAAAGGACCCAAGAACATCCCCTCTTCCCCAGCCCTGAGGTGTGAGGGGGTTGGACACACAGGAGGGTGGGGACTTCACTGGGAGAATCTCAGTCTCCAGATAAGGGAAGGGAGGGACCTGTTTCATTCCAAACATTAGGTCAAAGACCACTCACTTTCCTCCACGGAAGTCAATTGCCCTTCACCACCCCCCCAGGACCTCAGTTTTGAATTCAGCCAAACTCTCACGTTTGCCTCTCCCTGGAGTTGGAAGACCATTCGGCCTTATTTTTTTTTAAGATTGCATTTATTTATTTGAGAGTGGGGGGGGCAGGGGGTAGGAGTGGATGAGACAGAAAGTGCATGCACACAAGCAGGGGCGGTGGAAGGGGCAGAGGGGGAGGGAGAGGGAGAGGCAGATTCCGGATTGTTTGCAGAGCCTGAGGCAGGGCTCAATTCCAGGACCTTGAGACCTTGACCTGAGCCAGAGTCAGACACTTAACCAGCTGAGCCACCCAGGCTCCCCAGTCCATTCAGACTTCTTGCAATCTCTTTTCAAATTCTTAGCATCCCTTTTGATAAACTGGCATACCTCCCCACCCCGACAGTTTGCTAACAAAACCATCCCACCAGTGAACTGGAATGCATCTTTTGCGCAGGGGGCACTGAAGCATTCTGTTGCTGTACAGGCAGTCTTGGAGTAAGAATACCAAACGTTCTCCAGCTTGGGGCCTTTGCTGAGCCAGAGGGGAGGAAGGCAGCTCCCACACTGGGAACAGGCATTGTGGCTGGGATGTCCGCCACCTTAGGGGCATGGGGGTGTGTTGCACCCCTGGAGCACTTTGCCCCCCCCAGCCTCATTTCTGTGCCAGATGCTTCTGGGTGCCTCCCCCTGCCCCCAGGCCGCGGTCCTGATGCCAGCACCCTGGAGAAGGGAAGCAGAGAAACCTCTGCTGGGTGGGAGAGAAAGTTTGCGGGGCAGAGAGCAGGAGGCCAGGAGCCAGACCAGTGCTCAGGCAGGGGTGAAGCTGGCCTGGGCTGCGGGCCACGGGCTCCTCCCCGCAATCAGTGTGATTGCAATCAGCCCCAGAGCCTAAGTGCATTCACCCGAGCAGGCGAAAACATGCATCTGCAAAATGCACGTCAAAAATCGCAAACCAGTACAACACAAACAACGTGAAGGGGAGCATGGGGAAGAAAGAACCCACAGCAGGCTTCTCCTAGCCTTCACCTCGGGACCAGACAGAGGACAAGGAACTATGTGTGGAGGGCCACAGACTCCCCCAAAAAACCTGAACCTGTGTGCATGGGACGCCAGGGCGGGGGAACTCAGAGTCAGCCCACATCAGCCCTTCAATCAGTCTGTTTTACTAGTAATTTCCCCTCATGTTTTTTAATTTAATTCTCGGCTTCCTTCAAATACCAGTCAATGAACCGTCCAAATTTCCTCCAAATACCCTTGAAAATGTTGAATTATGCAATTAAGGATGGTGTAATACAATAATACGAGAAGAAATGTTGTCATACATATTTTAATGAAATACACAAGCTTGGGAGGGATTGAAAGGCAGAGGAAGAGATTTCCCAGAGCTGCATCTCACCCGCCTTCTGGTGACAACTCCATCTTCTTTTTTATTAAAATCCTGCCATCAAGGCAACCCCAAAAAGAACACTCACTGTGGAAGGACACCTTAGGGGTAACTGCACCCTCCCAGGTTAAATCCGGGTTTGCAAATATTGAGAGGTAGGTGAGTCAGTAATGGACTATTCCTCTCATGCATTCATGCATAATTTACTCATTCATTCATTCAAAACTATTGACCAGGCTCCGTTACCTCCTGTCTTTGCACAGGTGACCACAGTTTGGGGCTGTCCCAGTTTTTGCACTCAAAATCCAGTGACTTAGAAAATCCCTTAGTCCCAGACAAGCATGGATGACGGGTCCCCTAACATGACATTGTATTTGCTTGACTAACAAACCACGGTCCTTAGACATCGGCTGACCTCCTCTGGGAAGTGTCTGTGGTGATGCCAAAATGAATGTCATTATTTCACAGCACCTTTAGTCACCCTCTGATCCTATATTGGGTATCGTCACACTTTCCTTTCACACACTGCCCACCACACACACACACACACACACATCCTACCCCATGGTTCCTTGGGACCAACATCATGTCATATTTGTCATTGGATTCCTAACATCTCACAGTGGTCAGACACGTTGTAGGCGCTCAACTACTTTTTAAATGACTGGTAATAATGATAAAAATAGTAATAACATTAATAGCAATAATTTATTCAGCTATATTATGTGCCTGACACATGAGAACAAACCTCAAATGACATACAGGGTTCGAATGGTAGAGATGGGGAGAAGGACATTCAGGAAAGGGAGAATGTGTATGTGTTGAGTACAATAGTTGATAAAAACTAGGGAGTAGAACTTGTTGAATGACAGGCCTTAAGAGGTACAAGAATAAAAGGCATTTGAGGAGAAGTTATTATAAATTTGGTAGAAAAGAGAGTTGAAATAAGAGGCTCCAGAGGAAAAAAATAGGATGGGTATGTAGGTTTGGCTCCATCATGGATGCCGTGAGTAAACATTAGTTGCTCAGTCTTGATAGGTAAAAATTAAAGTCTCGATATTGGTCTCTGGGCAAAGGAATGTGAAGGTCCAGTGTAGGAAAAGATCATGGTATTTGTATCCTTTTAAACCTGGGTTTTATTTTGATTTACCACTTGGAAAAGTCTGTACATGTGTCAGCCCCACTGCCTCTTCTATGAAATGGGGGACTGATATTTGACTGACAGAGTGGCTTTGGATCACAGGCAATTTCTGCGGGCTCCTCAACACAGCAAGCAGTGAACAATGGCAGCCACCAGCATCACCACCACCATCACCACCACCATCACCACCAGCATCACCACCACCATCACCATCACTATCATCACCACCACTACCACCACCACCATCACCACCACCATCACCGTTATCACCACCATCACCACCATCATTACCACCATCACCACCACCGACAACCACCACCACCACCAACCATCACCACCAGCATCACCAGCACCATCACCATCACTATCATCACCACCATCACCACCATCACCATCATCACCACCATCACCACCATCATCACCACCATCACCGTCATCACCACCACCACCATCATCACCACCATCACCACCATCACCGTCATCACCACCATCACCACCATCATCACCACCATCACCACCATCATCACCGTCATCACCACCATCACCGTCATCACCATCATCACCACCATCACCATCATCACCACCATCACAACCATCATCACCACCATCACCACCATCACCACCATCATCACCACCATCACCACCACCACCACCATCATCATCATTATTACCACTGAAGAACTTGAGGAAAATTAATCTAATTAGCTGTGGGTGATAGAGAATCCTCCCACTTTTAAGTAGCCACCTACAAAACTACGAACTAGGTCACCTTCTAGGTCAACTGTAAACAGAAAACAATTAGTAAGCAAGGCTCTTTTCCCCATGGATCCCTGGACCATTTTAAATATGGTTATTATATTATCCTTCCATTTATAGTAATTGAAAGACTCAGTAGACTCAATATTAATTTTCTATATCACTTATCTATTTTTTCACAAATAGTTTTAAGTTGCTTTTTTGTGTGGCAGTTTTCTTCTCCTTCCTTTATACATGTCCACTTCCAGACTAGAGGGCAGATTGCAACTAAAGAACGCATTTGGATTTCTTCAATTTATTCACCCAGTGTTGAGGGCAGATCTCTGTGTACACTCAAGGCAAAATAATGTCCACATCATGGTATTCCAAGCCTCTACCCTCTGGCCCTAATCTTTTTTTTCAATTTGATATCCATCCACGTGGATATCCATCCACACTGCGCTCCTGTCACGTTAACCCACTTAGTTTCCTTAGTCCACCACGCGCTTCCAAGTCCTTCCAAGTTGGCTCTGTCTTCTGTTCCCCTACCGTGGGAAGGGCCAAGTTGTGTTTGGGATTCTACAAGCAGACTGGAAATACTGCCATTTGTGGAGGGGTGAACACTGTAAATGCTGTTTGTGAATTTTCAAATACCCAGGGCTTAAGCACTTCTTCTCTGACCTGCATGTTTCTCTTTGGTAACACTGGGATAATACTAATAATACTTTTTCTAAGGTTATAGAAATTATTGTGTTAGCACCATACATGAAGATGTTTTAGGAACTGAAAAGTACTATTGCTGAAATGTATTAATCCATAGTGTGATATAATGAAAAGCCTACAAGAGTTGGCTCTCAATTCCAGTACCGCCACTTCCTAGCTATGTGATCATGAATAAGTCACTTTGCAATTTTAGATTTCAATTAAACACCCATAAAATGAGAGTAGCAGCAACTGTCCTGCCAACTTTTCAGGGCTATTAGGATTGCAAGTGAGATGCTCTCCGTAAAACTGCTTGATAAGCTGCACCATGTTAGACCAATGCTGGGCAGGCTCAGCAGCTCTAAGAAAGCATTATCTGGCATGGCTGAACTCACAGGAGCCCCGGTTCCACTACACACAGACAGCTTCCTGCCCCTCTCTGTGCCCGCTTCCCCTATTTACAAAATGGACAGGGCGCTGGAAACTATTTTGCTGTTAGGGGGATCAAATGAATGAATGCATACAAAGTGCTCAAAGCAATGCCTGAACAATAATTAAATAAGTGACCTATAATCGTATTGTTGGTGTTATTATTAGCAGCATTATTTTCCCTGTGCTCCAGACCTCGATCACGTTTGAGGGTGTCCTGTGTCCAAAAGTTACTGCTCCCATCTCTGTCTCAGCAGCTACCACGTAAGGCTACTTTCTTCTTTGCTTTTCTCATCCCTCATCCTGTCTTATCTTGCTTTGTATCCTCTGGCTCTCCAGCACCCCCCCCACCCCGCCCCAGAAATACAAACCAGATAAGTGATTTTGCAGTGAGCATGATTCTTCCATGCTGAGCGATAGCACCAACTCCAAGATTGTATTAGTTAATATCCTGTCATGGGCTTTGAGAGTCAAGACTCTGACCTAGGTACAGACATGGCCTAGATTCAGTGGGGACTGAATCTTATATTATACAGTTTTGAAGTTCTCTTTAAGAAAAAGAACATACAATTACAAACATAAAAATAGGTGTGGATATATTTATTTAAAATGAGAAATCTGGGGCGCCTGGGTGGCTCAGTCATTAAGCATTTGACTTCTGCCCAGGGCATGATCCCAGGGTCTTGGGATTGAGCCCCTCATTGGGCTCCCTGCTCTGCTGGGAGCCAGCTTCTTCCTCTCCCACTCTCCCTGCTTGTGTTCCCTCTCTCACTGGCTGTCTCTCTCTCTGTCAAATAAATAAATAAAATCTTTAAAAATAAATAAATATATAAATAAAATGAGAAACCATAAGTTGTAAATTTTTAAAAGCTGAAAAATACTCATATGTATCAGAAACTCTAGAAAAATAATATACATATACTAAATATCTCTCCAATACACTGCAGTAAAATTTTTCTTATGTTCTTAGCTGTATGCTTTTTTTAAAATCACTTTTTCACTGGAAGCAATTTTATATCTTCTATAGAAAAAACAGAAAAATAATTCAGTACGTCCTCTAAGATGGCTGATTTTTTTAAATCGACAGTTCAAAACAGTTTCTTTCAGCTTCCCAAGTCACGATTGGTCACATCATGAAAATTTTTAGGATTTTAGGCAAATCTGGGAAAATGCCTATCATGTTTCTTTTATTTATGTGCTATGATATTTGGAAGAATTTTTCTCAGACTAACCAGCTTTTGGTTCCTCACCATCATTCTTCCATTCCCCACATATTTCTAATATGGTGCCCCAGAGGACCCATTCATGTCACAGTATGACTTCTGGGTAACACTGGCTATCTCCTGGTAGGCAGTGGGAGCTTTCTGGAAGCCATCTCTACATTGGAAGAACTAGCAAGAATTTAACATGCAAGGAAGTGACTATCAAGTGCATAAAGTACATCAGACTAAACACAAACTCAACATATCCCCAACTCAAATTTATCTTAGCTGGATCCCCAGAATACTTGTGGCCATTCAAACACCACCTGACACAGAGAAGAGTGGCAAACATTATGTCAGTTTAAAAGTAACAGAAGTCCTGATTGGGTTACAGTTAAAATGTCTTACTTTTCTATTGCCATATAGTTGAACAGGTAACTATTTTTAGTGCCTCTTCCAGGGTCTTGGAAAAAGCCAGTACAAGCCTGTTTCTGTTACCTACTGTTGTATAACAGACTGTCCCAAAACACAATGGTTTGAGGCCGTCTTAGTTGTCCCAGTCCCAGAAGACCATCCTGCTGAATGCTGCCACAGGAATGACCTCAACCATTCACCAGGTGGCAAAGGCCTCCCAAAGTAGGAGAAAAGATCAAGTCAAGGCTGTGGCTGGAGTACCCCTTGGTATGAGCTGCAGAAGATTTAAGGCTATGCTCCTACACTCTGAGCATGACCAGAGTGCTCCCAGGAGCCCTAAGGGTGCTGCCCCAGAGCAGTGTCCTATTCCCAAAGTAGAAAGACTTCGATCTCAGAAAAAAATGTGCTGGGCCATGGGACAAGGAGTAAATCCCTGTGAGATTACTAGACAGGACGGTATTTTAAAGAGCTTTGTCCTGAGAAGAGAGAACTGACAGATTGGATAAAGAAATAAGGAAGTTCAAAGTGAAAAGAGGCCCTGGAGCTCCAAACTTCTGTGGGAAGAAAGCAGGTTGAGAAAGTTATCCCTGAATCCTTGGGCTATTTCTTATGAAAAAGGAAAAAGTGAACCAGAGGGCAGAGTCTATACCGTGGTTCCAAAAGCAATGTATTTGCAAACCCTCGCAGAGGCAAAATTTGGCTCTAAAAAATAAAATAAAATAAAATAAAATAAAATAAAATAAAATAAAATAAAATAAAATAAAATTAATTAAATTAAATTAAATTAAATAAAAATAAAAATAAAAATAAAAATAAAAATAAAAATAAAAATAAATAAATAAAAACTGCCCACCCTCCTGCCCGGGGAAGGGTGAACAGCCAGAAAACCCTCTTTAGATTTTAGAATTGCTATGGACAGCAACTGCTCTGTGCTTCTTGTTCATCTCCTTTTTGGGCAGGAGTGCTTATTGTAATTGTTCCTGTATTAATGCTATATCACAACTACCTGTTGAGTATGGGGGAATTCGACTTGTATTTTGCAGCTCACGATTCTTTAGTTCAAGAGGTGCCCAACCCAAGGACCCTCGTGCACATCTCTATCCATTCATTACAGATCATGAGATACTGGACTTGAGGTTGCTGCCATATTGGAATGAAAATTTGGGGTGTCTTGATGGGGTGAATATATTTGCCACACAAAAAGGAGGAGAACGACTGTGATGCACTGTCTGAAAAGAGACCCCTGACTATTCTTCCCACCCTGTGTACGCACACTACTCTTTCCATCATAAAACAGAATCTAAGATTCGGTCTTTCTGAATCTGGGCTGGCCTGCAACTCTTTTTGACCAATAAATTGAGGCAGAGGGGATGTTGTATCAGGTCCTAACCTAGGGCTTAGGAGGCCTGATGGTTTCTTATTTGTCCTTCAAGAAGTCTGGACTATTGAATCATGAGAGACTGTGTGCAGGGGACGCCAGGTGTAGGAGAACCGAGGGGCCCAGGCACGCAGGTGGAGCAGTCTTGTATGTTTCAGACCCAGGTGAGCTCTCAGCTGAATGCAGCTGCATGAGTGACTCCAGCTGACACCATGGGAATCAGAGAAAAACTCCTAGCCAACCCACTGAAACATGAGAAATAACAAATCATATCTATTTCAAGCCATGGAGTTCCTAGGTGGTCTGTTGTGCCGCAAGACCTAATGGAAATAGACCTCAAAGCTTAAACTTCATAAGCTTCGTGGAAAATCCACCTTTGGGTATAGAGTCTTGGCAGGAAGGCAGTGACCCTTCTACATGCCAACCATATGATGAAGAATCATGTGCTGGCTCTCTGTGCTGGTGATTCTCCATGGTCCCTGACAGACCATTCTCTACACTTCTCTGATCTTCTCTGTGTCAAGGATTGCTGACCACACTGACTGCATCCCTTCCTCCTTTGCTGCCTGATTCCAGTTGGGTTTGGCAAATGCCTACAAAGAAAGTAGCCTTTTTTCCTGTTCCCTCTATACTTCAATGCTGATATAATGACAGTGGCTAAGCCTTCAAAGTCACAGATCCTAACAAACAGACACTCTTCTGTGGCTTCAGCTTTCACTTGGTTCCAATTACATCATCTCTTCCCCTTTTCCCTTTAGGCGTAGAGGTGGTCATAGCTTCCCTTGATTGTGAACCCCTGGGTGCCTCAACATTCCCTTTGAATTTCCCTTATTCTGCCTACAAACTCTGTAAATTATCTCTTCGTTACCATGTCTTCATTTTAACCAAGTGGAATTCTGTTTTCTGCTATTACCTTGACTGATAAACTCCCCCATCAGTTCCCAAATTCTGAATCCTAATCAGCTGAAAGAAAAATGAATATGGAACATGAAGTCATAGGTACCGGATTTCAGTCTTAGACATATAATTTCTTAGCCCAGTGACCTTGAACTAATCAATGAACTTATCTGAGTCGTAATGTCCTCAACTGAAACTAGAAATACTAATAACCTACTCTACAGGTTTATGTCTGAGACATCCAGCATTCGTCCTGAATAAGGAACTTATTAGGCACTCTACTAAAATACATCAGAGTACCGATGTACCAGAGTATTTAATACTCTGTTCGATGTCTTTGTCCCTTTCATGGTTCAGCAAGTATCAAGACATCAAAACTATAACAAGAGTTTAAAATAGTGAAACATGAGTCTTGAATCAATATTAGCCTGACCACCATTATCGTAGGTTTCCAGTGGCCCCAGGAATGGCAGCACAAGATTTAGGAGGGATGTCAGATAGGCCTTCCTGGTCACGAACTGGGATCAGACAGCAGGAGAACCACTGGGCACTCTGCTAGGGCTTCATATTGATGAACAAGTAGATGTGTGTGTCCACTGAATAAGGAACCAGTGGCATTAAGAAGAGCAAGTAGGAAAATATGTTATTGAAAGATCTGTTCTTTGTAACCAGAGGGCCTTTTCAGCTGTTTCTGTGCACTATGCATTATTTATGGACCATCCAGTACTGGCATCCTATTCATGTGCTCTCTGAGAGGAACAACAAGAGAAGAACTGCTTGACTCACCAATTTTGAGCAACACTAAATGACAAGCAAGGAAGAAAGAGAAGTTGGAAAAGAATATGGAGAAGAAGGAAAAGAAGAAAAAGAAAGAGGTTGACAGTTGGCCAGGGTTGATTGGGTTGGTCAAGTTGACCTGGAGAAAGCTCAATGCCTTAGGAAACTACCTCCGAATTCCAATGGACATGGCAGAAGGGATGGTATGGGGTTCAGTTACATCAAGTCCCAGCCAATTCCTGACCAGCTCAGTGCAATCTAAGAAATTCATTTCTGCCAGGCATAAAAGGGTTAATCAGAGGCAGAGCTGGGTGGCTGAAGGTCAGGGAGTTGAGAGGACCCCACCTAAGAGCTTCCTCACTGTTGGGAAGAGAGATGAACTGGTGGTTGGCCCTTGGGCACTTGAAGTGGAGATTTCTGAACTGAGTGATCAAGCAGGACTGTGTTTTTCCTGGTGCAACCTGGTGTCATACATGTCACAGGGGGCTCTTCTGCCTGGAATTGGGACTTCAGGGCAGTGCTGGTCCATGAATCAGCAAAGACTAATCCACCTCCATTTCTACTCCTAGCACCCGACTCACTGTCAAGTTCTGGAAGCAACAGAGTCCCATGTTTGTCTTCCTTTCCGAACACCCACAGTGATGTTCCTATTATCATTAGCATCATCATCAAACACTAAATCTTCGCCAAGTGCCCTTCATTCTGTATTCTGTGTAGGGGAACTAATATTAACTGAGCCTTCAGTAAATGGTGGTTGCTCTGTTTGGTATTTAAATTGTGTCATCCAAATGAAGATTCACAAGCACCCTGTCAGATGTTACCATCCCCCTCTTACAGGGGATAAAACATGCTCAAAGAAATAAAGTAATTTGCCCAGGGTCACACAGCTCATCAGAGGCAAAATGTCTCTGCCTAGGCTTTCCAAGAAATAGAGACCAATACCCTCCTCTCTCTCACAAGCATGCTCTTGAGGCTGCATTTGACCTTGGAGCTTGTTAGCCATTTATTAAGGTTCCATGATGATGTATGAACTGCAGGAGCAGGGGAGTGTGTACAAGACACGTAAAAACCCACCTCAGCACTAGTCCATGCACATGGAGACGAGTTTAAATCCCAGGTTCCCATTCTGGGTAGTTGGTAAGCTTATCTTCCCCGGTATTAAAACTGTCTACAGGGGATGCTGGATAAAACACTGACTAATTGCTAATTTACAGCTTATTCTCAACTGCAACACAAATCTTCACTTATTTTAGGAATTAATGATCCTGCCGCGTGTCCTCAGAAATGGACACTCCTTGGTAGTCAAAGACTAAGGCTTAGCACTCTGCTGGGACTCTGGGATGTTGCCAGTCCTAAACTGTCCTTCTGACCCCGCTGGGGACATTCTCCTGGAGTTGCTGAGATTGGATGGGGCTGGGGTTCCTGTCCCACACACAGGTCTACAAAATAATCCCTACGAAATGCCTAACGTGGCTCCTGGCACAGAAAGTCCTCTTACCAGTCCTTGTTGTCTTCCCTTGGAGCCAATCCCCAATTTTCCCTGCCCCACTGAACACGTCAGCCTTTGTGCCTCCTTCCAGCCTCCTTGTGTAAAGAGGATCATAGATCCAGATCTTTTTTTTTTTTTTTAAGATTTTATTTATTTATTCGACAGAGATAGAGACAGCCAGAGAGAGAGAGGGAACACAAGCAGGGGGAGTGGGAGAGGAAGAGGCAGGCTCATAGCAGAGGAGCCTGATGTGGGCCTCGATCCCGTAACACCGGGATCATGCCCTGAGCCGAAGGCAGAAGCTTAACCGCTGTGCCACCCAGGCGCCCCCATAGATCCAGATCTTAACAGGCACAAGTAAGTGCCTCTTGTTGTGAGCCTGGGGGCCGGATGCCTGATGGTTGAATGTCAGAGCACCCCTGGGGTCGGGGGGGGCACTTTTCCTGCCAAATGAGAATTCAGAAGGATGGAATCATCTCAGTTATCGAGCCCTGCTGTGGTGAGAGGCTCTATGCTGGTTTCCTCACCTGTATTGTGAATCCTTTCAACAACTCTCTGAGATAGGTCCTCTCCCCACTCCCCCAGTCTACAGGTATGAGATCCTAAGTTCTTTATCCAAGGCAAGATGGGTTTTGGTACAATTTTCCATTCAGATGGTTCTAATGTCCATGCCTGCATTCTGCTTCTGTTTCACTATCATGCTTCCGGCTTCTTTTCCATAATAGTGTTTTTGAATTCCCTGGGCTTGGCCCACTGTCTGCAACACAAGAGATGCTTAGTAATTAAATGTTCATAGAATGGATGAGGAGTGAATGAATGAATAGCGCACACATGCCTTTAGGACTAGATGCCCAGACTGGAAGAGTAGGAGCCTGTCAGTGCAGGGGCTGAACTGACTCATTGTTCCCAGGAAGGGGACAGAATTGATGTCGACGGTCCACCCGGAATGACGCAGGAATGGCTAAGTTTATCAGTTTCCCCTCACCTATGCTCCCCATTGCAGACCACCATCAGCTCTCTTGCCAGAAAAGCACGCGTGTCTGCATCCTTCTAAGGCTAAAGGCTCGGACCTCCAGACCTGAACATGGCAAAGTGGAAGAGTTGGACCAGTTCTCCTCCTCCTGTCTTTGCATTTGAAAGAGAAAATCAGCTCTTGGGAGGCTGCCAGTCTTGTATCTTTTGCTGGTATCCGAAGAGCCTTACCTTTAAATTGAAAAATATTTTTTTAGTCTCCTTTTTTAAAAAAAAATACAAAATTTACCAATAAGAGGAATTCAGTAAAAAGATTTCTGGCACAAAGCAATTGCTATTTGTGTAAACGACGGGACACTTAACATAATGCAGGCAGAAAATTAGCCTGTAATCACTGCTTTCTTTGGGATCTGCTTTAAATGTATTTAAGCCCAAGAGACTTCCCCAGAGAGTGTGCCCCTGGGACTCAGTGCCTCCTTATACTCATTACCTTTGGTTTTGTTGTCTGCAGCAAAGAAAATTAGGGCGCCATGGCTATTGAGATGCTTGTGCTGAGCCAGTGAGATGTTCAAACGGAAAGATGACAGTCACCGCATGTGCTTTTGGATGATTTAATGGCTCGAATTATCTTGCAGGTTCGTGGTGGAAATGCCAAGGCTGGCAGCACCATGCGGACCCCTTCTCCTTGTCCCGTCTCTACCCAGTCCCTAATTGCCACGGGCAGAAGACAGGCTGTGCTTCCGCCACTGCCCTTTGTTGGGTCCAAATAAAAAAAGGGACAGTTAAGTGAGGAGACCACCGGGCATCTGAGGCTATTATGCAGGATGAAATGTCTCAGGAAGAGGCGCAGCTCTGTGTCTCTGCTGGTTTCCCTCACTCTCTCAACAAAGGGCTCAAAGTAACGGTGTGCAGAGAATCACCCAAATGAGCAGGAAATGTGAAACCCAAGAGGAGACAGAGCTCTCACTGAATTCCTGCCTCTTTGTAAGAACTGAATTTCCACTTTCAGCATCTCTCCTCCTTCTTCATCTTCCCTTTTATAAAAACTCCAACTTCTGTCCTGGGTTGAGGTGCTTCATAGGAGCGCTGTAACCCTGGATGAGTGTGTGTCTCTCTGGCGCTAGACCTCAGTATTCACGTTTGAGAAATGGGAAAGCAATACCTACTCCTAAGAGTTTAGGTGGAAAGCAGAATGTATGAAGCTGCTGGGTCACCCTAGAACCTTCTGGGGTGGATGTGTGTTACCACAGACGGTGTGGAGCTCCTTGGTGTTCGGGAAATCTTTCACATGCTCTGCTTTTTAAAATCCTTCAGGGAAGGTAGCCCCACAAAATGCGTTTCCGACTCTCAGGTTAAGATTAGGGTTAAGAATAGGTTAAGCGACGTCCCTGTCCCTGTTTGAGCTTCTCTCTGAGCGCTGATTTCAGCCTTCCAGTTAAACTTATGTGAACTTGGATAATCCCAGATCTGCACATAACACAGTCTCCGGAGGAGTTTCCATGCAAGGAAAATACTCCAACAACCAGACCTAATTAAAACTAATACCAGTGTTTATTTGTATCCCTCGAAGAATACTAACTGCTTGATGACTGCCCACCAGACTTTCCCTTACTGCGCTTACGCTTTCTCTCTCTCACACACACAACCCAGCTACCTTGAAGCTTCTTTCTTTTCACGCCCCATGCTCTTCTTCCCCCAACAAATCACGCACATATTGAATTAGACTTTTCTCCCTTTCTCCTTTGCTCGGTCTCTGCTTTTTTCTTCTCTCCCCTGAGTTTATACCCTCATCTCCCCTATTCCAGGTCTGTCTCTGCCTAGCCAGGGTCCCAAATTTGCATCACAAAAGCTTATCACATAAGATTAGCTTATGGCAAAGGTAGAATTCTCTTTTGGAGGGTAAAGGGACTAAGGGGAGAGGAGAAACAGAGTGGACAAAAATAGCATTCTCTTTGTCAATCAAGTCAGGGTGGAAGACAGGGAAGAGTCACATGTTAATAATTCTTGTCACCATCAAGTATGAGTGGGGACACATTCTGGGGTGCTTAAAGATTCCATTCCAGCCTACCCAGGAGTATGTAGAAAATGGAATACCAGCACCAAACAGGTGAAAGCAAGAGGATGTCATGCTTTTGTCAGTCTGTTGGATGAAAACCTGAAGCAATTTTTGCCCATGAATATGCGTCATGTCTATGTCTTCGCTCTCATCAGCGGTAATCAGCAGAGGGCTCGTATGTGTTGAGATCTGCTACACACTGTACCTGAATATTGTGATGGTGGGGGGCAGGTTCAAGAGCTGGACAGAAGCTGTCAGAATGCATGACACATTGTCTGGGGGAGTGGCGACTCTCCATTACCCTTGGTCCCAGGGCCAAAGGCCACAATCTTATAGAATATAAAAGGTAGCTCTAATGAGTAAGACATGAAAAGGGGCTTGACCATTAGTGGTCATTAATGCTCCCATTCCCAGGGCCATTAACCTCAGGTTCCTTGGCCCAGTTCCAACTAGGTTAATTATATACCACCTTCTCGAATTCCCTCCTGCCCTGACAGCTGCATGCAGTATAAGAAACGTTAGCGGCATCTGTCTTCATTATCAACCTGAGGATGTTGCCTTTATTATTGACTCCCGTATTGGAGCAATTTCATTGCGAGTAGGGGGAACTCACTGTGCTACTAAAGGAAATATGTCTTCTCTTGGTAAAGAAGACTTTACCTGTTCCTAAATGGTGTTCCAGAGAAGCAGATAAGACATCTCCTACCTAAGAGGGGATTGTTTGGGTGCATTTCAAGATAGCAGATAGCACAATGCAGAATTCATGATGATTGTAGGGGTGCCAAGCTAACAAATGGGGTCCCGGTCACTAAAAAGTGAGGGCTGTGTGGCAGTCTGGGTGACCTATGGATGAGCCTACACAGAGAGGACCCTGCAATCACACAGATCCCTTGGCCATTTCTCACACTGTGGAAAAATGACATAACACTCGGGAGCTTAGGGCTCCAGCATCGTTCGTATCTCTTCATCCCTGGTGGTGTGTGACAGTGATGTCACCTCATCGCTGATCTCATAAGTCACTGCCCCCAGTGCTAGCTCCTTCTACAGTTCTCTCTCTTCTACCACCCAGCTCCTTCACCTGTCACATGCCCTACATATTCCCAACTTGGGATCAGTCCTGGGGCCCCCCTTCCCAAGCCCTTGCCCAGAAACCTGAGCACAACTGGAAATAAAAACAATGCAGTTATGTAGACTGTAGTCACATGCATTTGGGTCCCCAAGTGCAGAAGTTCTGCAAGGAAGCTTCCAAATTCACACATTATCTTTGGCCAATTCTCTCTCCGCTTCTCTTAAACTTCACTATCCTGCTGACTATTCACGCCAACCCCATGCCCCCACAAGACAATCTTTTCTCTAACTTCTTGACAAAGATTGAAGCCATCAGGGAAGCTCCACTTAAATTTTCATTCACTCTTCTTCATTATTCAATTATCTATAACAGTGCCCAGCCCTACCCACCGTATCATGTTCTCCAACCAGGCATTGCCTTATACATAGTCTTGTGATACAGCTAGTACCGTCCCCTCTTCCACCTTACCATCCCCAATGTATTCCATCTGTACATTGCAATTAATTTGGGACCCCCCCCAAAGCCTCTTAGATTTCCAAAGGCCACGATATTTTTCAGCCCAAATTTTTCGCACTGACAGAATAAATTATGTCTGCATTGAGCCAGGATATGAGTGAAAAGAAGCTTCGGGGGATGGAGAGAAATGAGTTTCACTGCACTGAAGACATGGAGAGAGAGCTGACTGCTCTCCCTGGCAGACCCCCATTTCCCTCCTGCACCGTCCTTTCCCAGGGATGGCTGGGTGCCCTTTATGACTCCTCCCCAGGTTTTCCATTTTGGAGGCTCACTGCTATTTCCCCCAATCTGCTCTATAGGAATCCCTTTTTTAGTACTGCTTTATTTTAAACCACTCCTATTTTAGAAACTGCTGGAGCTTAGAAACCAATTTCCATGCTTATTCCAAAGCATTTGTGGCATTTAGACAAGTTGTACACAAGCTCTATGTGCGTTTCATCAGGGGAGACCCAAACCCAGTTTGCTCAGAGGGAGGGCACGAGGCGGGGTCTGCGTGATGTCTGCATTTGGTGGAAGCAAACATAAAATGGCAACTTTCCGTGGGTAGAGGAAAGGTTACAGGGAGACAAGTCACTTTTAGAAACAGATTGAATTGTCCTTCAAGGGAGTAAGGCACGAACCTGAGGCACTGATGCATCCTGTCTGACAACAAACGCCCTTCGGAACATTCCTGACACACACACCGCCCCCATTCTTGTTTTCTGCCCCATTCCAGGGCCAAAACTAGGGGAGGTGAATGAAATGCAAATTTCAGTGCAAAATGTAAGAGAGTGTCCCTGGAAAACAGTAATCAAAATCAACAACAATTTAATACGATATTCCTAAAAACTCAAGATCATGTCAAAAACATAACAAACAAGCTATCAAGTTTTACAATAAAGCCAGGATCCGTGCATGACCATGCTGAGCCTAGTTGGAGCCAGAGATGAAAGGAAAAATCAGTAATACTGATCTGTCTTTATTTAAAAATTTGATATTTTCTTAATCATGGGGTGGTTATTTAGCATTGATTTTGATGTTTTAAAATGTTGCCTTGAAATATTACTCATCTTTATTGCTGAGTTTTGTTCCTCCTTAAATTCTATCCTGGGGTGACTGCCTCACTTGCTTCACCCTCCTCTGGGCCCTGCCCTGTTCCCACACGCAGCTATTTATCCTGACCTTCAGCTTCGCCTCCCAGTTACCTTAATTTATTTTTTTTTAAATATTTTATTTATTTATTTGACAGAGAGAGACAGCCAGCGAGAGAGGGAACACAAGCAGGGGGAGTGGGAGAGGAAGAAGCAGGCTCCCAGCGGAGGAGCCTGATGTGGGGCTCGATCCCAGAACACCAGGATCACGCCCTGAGCCAAAGGCAGATGCTTAAGGACTGAGCCACCAGGCGCCCCTCCCAGTTCCCTTTAGAATCTCTCCCTGTCTTCCATGCCTGCTGCAATAGGCCCAGTTCATTTCCCCGGTCACCTCTTTCTTGCATGAGTATAATAGTCCTCTATTTGGTCCACTAATTTCCAGAACTACCCCTGCCCAGACTGCTGAGTCTGCTTTTCCCACTGTTGGAGGACCATTCAAGGGTTCCCTAGGGGCTAGTAAGGAATCCAAGCCTGTAGCAGCCACAGACTCATTTCTCTTAGTTTTGCCTTAGAAAACCTTGAGTTGGCCTCTGCACCTTCCTTTTTTAACATTTCCTGTTCCAGGCTCCTCAAAGAATCCATCAGCATTCATTTTAGTATCTAACATTTCCCCGAGCCACTCATACTCTCTCCACCCATCTCACAATCTATGCATGCTGTTCTCTCTTCCTTCTGTCTGGAAAACTTGCCCCTTGTGTAGACTTCTGCTAGAACTCACTTTCCATTGCAGTGTAATTGGTCGTACATCTGTCTCCTGCACGGCTCTAAAATGCTTCTCAAGGGAAGAGACACTGTCTCCAATTTATCTCTATATCAAAGGCATATAGCAGGTGCTCAAAACAAGTTTGATGGTTATATAAATGAATTATGAATAACTGAGTAATTGAATCATCATGGTCAGAATGCTTATAAATAAGCCTTTATTAAGCTCTTGGTTTTGCAAGGTGGTGTGCAGGGCACTAGTAATCAGTGCTGGCCTTACTAGTGAGTGTTCCAGTGAACTCCACAGGCCCTGGAGCTATCTGGCATTCGCTTTTTATCCCTCCCGCCCAACACATGCATGAAGAAGAGTAGATACTCCGTGAAAAGACAAAATGAACAAAAATGCAAGTAGTGGCTGATGTAGAGAACCACTTCATGACTTTCAAAGGGTTGAGATGCTCATTTCAATTAAAAATCATTTCATTAGGAGAACTCACCATCTTTGAAATCCCCAAGAAAAACCAAACAGGAAAGCCATTTCCAGTGAAAGGAAAATCCATCTAGGGTAAGTGGATTGAAGGTGGGTATCATAAGACAAAAAGAGAAGTCAAGTGCTTATGGTATGTGGGCCCTGAGATGATGATCAGAGAGCTCTTCCGCCTATGTGTTGGGCTGAGTAGAAGAAAGGATGGGGGGGGTGGGCATGGGCAAAGTGTGGCACTTGTTCAAAGTGTTCCCTCCTAGACTCTTGTAGTATAAAGGAGCTGTGTTCACTCGAGGGTCTTTAGGCTCTTGCCTCTCTTTTTTATGGTCTTGATAAATCCTTTATTGAGATAGCTGTCTTGCAAAACTGGCCCAGAACACACATAAACACTTTGATCAAAAGTTATAAGCTTGTCCTCACCCCCATTGCTCTGGGGCCTGTAAGTAAGACTGATTAGAAAGCAAAGACTGGATGAAGCACCACGCCACCTTTCTTTCCCCCTTCTGGGTGCGTGCCAGATGGGGGCCCATCAAGTGGACAAGCAGGGAGGCATCCATTCCCAGCATGCGTACAGAGCCTAGGTACATGATTATCTGGGATCCTACTGCTATTTGGTTTCAGAACCTCAACTCTACCGCTCACTTGTTGTCTATTTTAATAACTCATCAAATCTGACATGGTGAGTTGATATATAGTCCACAGGTTAGCCTGATAAAGTGATCCCTAACCTTCATGGGGAATATATTTTGTGTGAATTTCCCAGAAGAACATGCCATAGCCTGGAAAGCTAAACAGTAAATTGTTAATGGAGGTGCAGTTAATTTAAGCTATCTTAGACCAACTAATAATAGGGCCCTTCCTCCCTCCTTCTCTTCTCTTCTCTCTCTTCTCTTCTCTTCTCTTCTCTTCTTTCTCTTCTCTTCTCTTCTCTTCTCTTCTCTTCTCTTCTCTTCTCTTCTCTTCTCTTCTCTTCTCCTCTTCTCTTCTCTTCTCTATCTCTCTTCTCTTCTTCTCTTCTCCTTCCTTCCTTCCTTCCTTCCTTCCTTCCTTCCTTCCTTCCTTCCCTCCTTCCTTCCACAAGTAGTTATACTGAGTACTTACCATGTGGCAAGTAGATATTCACAGCAGTGAGTAGAAATTCAAAGAATTATGTCCATATTGATCACCAATATAATCTCAATAACGTACCACTCTCTGGGTAGTAGATGCTTAATGCAAGTTTGTTGAATGTGTCTTTCTCTTCCTGCCTCTCTTCCTTTTCTTCCCAGCCTTTTGAGAGTAGCATAAGTTCTTCCTCACTCTATCTCAAACAACCTGTAGGATACTGACTTCATTATCTTTATCTTTCATTTCTAAAACTCAGATATACTTTGGCTTATCCCACAAGATCCCATTAAACAAATAATCTATCTTTGACAGGTTTTTTTTTTTTTTAAGGAAATGAACATAGAGCTATATAGGTGATGATTCTGTATTATTCAGAAAATCCTTTTATCTTTTCTCTTTTTCAGTGACCTGGGTATTAATTTGAATCCTAACTTATGGAATCATCCCCATGATTCAACCATATTAGTTCTGTGCTATGACTGCTTTATTTGACATTCTCAGCTCTCTCTGTACAAACATTCCTCTCCCCATTACAATTCTTTATCCCTTGTCCCATTTCTCCAAGAGCCTCCCTCTCAGCTAACTGCCATGACCCCCTTTCCATACCATGGAAACTGGTAAAATTTAAGGGATTAACCTCCTCTCACAGAAATGTATAGAGGAATCTCCAAAAGTAAGAAGAAATGAACTAATAATGAAATAACCGAAATGACCCAATAATGAAATAATTTTAAACAATGAAAGGTAACTCGTTATGAGCATTTTAAAGCCCCACCTTTCAAACTGGGTGGGAGGACATCTACTCTGTCAACCTATAAATGTGGGCTGGGCTGGCCACATTTATTCCCTCATGTCTGTGAAGGACTGTGCTCAGTCAACTGAGAGAAAAATGAAAGATCTAATGGAGCCAAAGACACGATGGAGGAGAGAGGAGTGCAGGACGTTGTAAGCAGAAGTAGGACTCTGCGCAGAGGACTAGACAACATTGGACCCGGATAGGCTAGTAGTGATTGCAAGTGGTATCATAATGACAGGACATAAAGAGCAAGGGTAGGTCTTCAGGTAGAGAAATGGGCTGATGTCACATAAATTAAACCTTTCTGTGTAACATGAGAAAGCTTGTCTATGTCAGATCGAAGAAGGGTATTCACAGAGTCAGCTCAACAATTTGGAAACATTCTCTGGGAGCAGTCTGGAGGATATATTTAGGGGTAGGGGACGGGCAGAGTAGAGGTAAGAATTACGAATAGGAAGCTATTGTAATAGTCTAAGAATGATACAGAGAGAAGCTAACCCAAGATGCTGGCAGCAGGGATGACAAAAAGGGGATATCTTTGAAATGAAAATTTCAGGACTGGTGACTGGTTGTAAAGGGAACTCTGGAGGAAGATGAATATTGAAAAGTCTAGGTTCCTGGCTGGGCAACTGAGCAGATGGAGATGCTAACAAATCAAGAAAGAGAATTCAGAAGAAGACAGAGTAAGAGATAAAGATGATGAATTCAATGTTGGAGTGTGAAGCATATGGTGCCTGCGAGGCATCCAGGTGACTCTGTCCAGCACACAGTTGGATATATAGGTACAGAACTCATGGACCAGAGATAGACTTGGGAAACATTAGCCTGTAAGTGGAGTTTTAAAACGTGAGTATAAATGAAATCGGCAAGGATAACAGGTAGAGTAAAAAGTGAGCTAAAGGTGGAACCCAAAGAAAACAACGATGTAAGGTGGTGGTTGGAAAAGAAAGGCAGGGATCGTGGAAGCCAAAGAAGAAGAGTTCTGCGATGGGGAAGTGGTTAGTTGTGTCAACTGGTACAAAGGTGTGACTTGTGAATATGTTCAGAGAAAGATCAGAGAAATTCTGAAAGTGCTTTGTAGTTTTTGTCATATAGGAGGTCATTATTTCTGACTTTAATGAAAGCAATTGCAGTGAAATAGTGGGGCTAGAGGCCAGATTACGGCTGATTGAGGAGTAAGAGGTAATAAGGTGAAGACAGCGGGGGTGTGGACGACCATTTCAAGCAATCTGGATGGTAACGAAGGAGGCAATTATAAGGGGACATATGTTTAAGGTTTATTGTTATTCTTAATTTTTAAGGAAAACTTGATAGGTTGGAAAAAATGGGTTGAGAAAAGGGGGTCAAAGGGAGGAGAGGTACAAAATGCTGGAGAGAGAGGGAAGAAAGAAATGGACCAGAGTTCTAGAGGGAATAGGAGTGGGCGGAATGGATGGTAGAAGTGGCAGGTCAGCCCTTAGCAGAAAGAGGCCCACCTCGTTCTCTGAAAAGAGAGGGGAGAAGCCAGTTGCAGCTACGCATGGTGGTTCGGCATCAAGAGCGATCTGTTTGGCAAAAGCACGGGGTGAACGGGAGAGAGAGCTGAACACAGTCCATCACACTGCCATGATCTATGAGGGCGACCACTTGTTAATGTTAGCTTCCATTTGCCCTGCCCTAACTCAGTTTTGCTTCCAAGTTTCTCAAAAACCTTACAGCTGGGAAATTCTAAGTAATGTCTAATCTCTAGTTCTTCTGGTATGATTTAAAACCTGCCCATCCCAGCCTCTTTGCTGAAAGAATCAAGGACATCTTTATCGTTGGCATCCCCAGGTGCTGCAGAGAAAAATTGAGCCCTTAATAGGGGATGGGGAACAATTCAAGTGTCTGATAAACACAACCTCACCCACTGATTTACAACCCCTCCCTCCTCATCCAGGATCCGTATATTCTGCTCATGGTCTCCATTAAGAAAGTTTCTTGGAGCAGTTGGCAAAGCATGGAGAATTTGCTTATGTGGAGCCAACAGCCCAAACACCCCTGCCTGCCCTGGCCTTGGCTCTGGGCTGACAGTCTGCTCTCTGCTCTTGCGTGCTAGCTGGCCCCTAACTCAAAAATAATCAGGGGTGAGATGCTCACAGTTCCACGGCATGGCGGTGATACGTTTGGAAACCCACTGTCTGGATGTAGGTGTCTCATTACATCAATTAATATTTATAAAATGTTCTGAACAAGGCTTAGAAAAGAGGAATAACCATGTAAATATCAGCTACTATGGCTCTTATTATATTTTACTGTTTCTCATCTTCCCTACAGGACCCAAGTCTGTTCTGTGCATGCAGCATAAACTCAAATGTTTTGCACAGTAATCAACCCATGTGATATCCAAGAAGCTTGAGAAAAGTTTGAGGGGTGGCTGAATCTCTGGCTTGTGGTGAAATTAATATGGGATTTGGAGTCAGACAGACATGGGTCTGAACTGAATATCTACCACTTATTAACTCTGTTTGCTTAGCCTCAGCGTCTTCATCTGCCAAATGGGTATGTTAAATACTACTGCAGAGGCTATCCTAAGGAGTAGTATTAAATATATTCATTGCCCAACACCCATGAGTTAAAACAAAACAAAGTCTCCTATTTCTTAATTCTTGATGACATTGTTTGGATATGTGACTGCGCGTTTCTTGAGGCATCCAACATTGGCTAACTTGTCTTTTGTGAGATGTGCTTTCTCCAAGACTCTCCTCCCTGTTTTATCAACCACCTCCCAATACAGACACTCGTGCGTGCGAGCAAGCATTTACTCTCCAGTACGTGTGTGCACGTGGGCACACACACACTCAATCAATGTTAGGTTCCAAACAGGTTAAATCTGTAAATCAGGGCAGCTATTTTTGTTCCTGGGATCAATCCTTTCTTCTCTTCTGTGTTCCCTTCATTTTTCAAACTCTAAGCTGATTCCCTTTGTCCCTGGTCTTCCCTAACCCTTCTGCAATAGTTTCCAGGGACATGAGTGATGTCCAAGAACCCTTCCAGAGCTGGGCACTGACACCAGTGGAGGATACCCAGTGCAATTAAACAAAGAGGGACTGGCTTCCCAGATGAGTTACCCAATTAAATACCCACACAGTAACTCACTCAAGGGAATCCCGCTGATGTCAGCAGAAAAAAGAGACTCAGTTACAGCCTCTGACTGGGCCAGCTTATTGTTATTTCTAATACGCATCCTTCTGACTGGGAAGCAGGGAAGAGAGATATTCTGGGATAAAGTGCCACCTGTTAATTGTGATATCCTAGTTTCAGGATACTGGCTGGGATTCCCAGCCACTCCAACACTGAGCAGCATATCCATGCTCCCAATAAAATCTCCGGCTAAGCAAATTTTGATTCTCCCCCTTGATAGTCATTCATGAGAAGAGGTCATTCCCAGGCTGATGCCACTGAGCATGCAAGATGGAAAAACGGGCACCGGGTAATCTGTATAGATCCCCATTCTCAGGCTTAGCAGATAGAACTCCCACGAGCAACACCTCTACCCTTCAACACATGAACAAAGGAAGGGTAATGTGAAGACACCCCAAGCATTTCCCTCTGAGGGTGGAATGGATTTACTGGTGTGCTTTTGTCTTGGCTAACCCACATCAGTTAGGGAATCCTTAAGAAAGGCAAATTCATTTCAAATTGGCACCTCAACCTGCCCTCCCCCAAACTTTTCTGGAATTCTCCTACTCATTCCCTAAGTCTTGATATAAATATCAGGTCATCAAAGCCTTCTTCCCTCACTGACGTCCTGCCCCACGGGCAGATTTCAGTAGGGCTTCCTGGTATATTCCTGCCTAATTCTCGGTAGCATAAGTAACTATTGCAGTGAGACAATTCATATAATTATGGTATAATGTGGATCTTTCCCCCACCTGTGAGCAATTCTGAATGCACAAAGACTGTGGCTGTCTTAATACCCTGGCATTTCCTAGTACAGTGTCTGCATGAGGTATGCACTCCAGGAATAATGGTTGAATAAGTGAATGAATTAAGCAAGGAAAAACTTCTTTGGGAAGGCAAATAGACACATAAAACTATGTATTGTATTTTGGGGAGCTTAGGATTATCTTGCACATTGCCCCTCCTGTTGGATTACCTGAGTCAACCGTCCTCCACCCATCATGGTTTTAGAGCTGGCAACACTCTTGTACAAGTAATGTTTCTGTTGGCTTCAGTTTAGTCAATCTAATTAGATTTTTCAGGAATTCACTGAGCATCTACTATGCTCTATGTTCCCAGCACGATGCTAGGCTGCAGAGGATGTCAAGGTAGATGGTAGGTTTCCTGTTCACCCTGAGCTGTGCTCTCCAGAGGGAAATGAAATATAGCTCTGAAACAGGTTAGATGTCTAGATAACGCAGGCTGTGAGAGTTTGGAAATGTAAGTGTTAACAGGCATTGCTTTTCTGCTTCTCTCAACAAAAGCTCCAAGAACACTGACTGCTTTCTCTTTTAAGTTCACGGGTCTCTGGCCTTTCCCTCTCCCTCTAGACCTTGTCTAACCTTGCTGCATGCAAATGACCGACCAGTTTCCTTTGGTGTTGTGACCCGAGAGCTCCTGCCTGCAAGCCAAGGGGAGCAGACCTATCTCCCCAGATGACAGCTCAGAAGGACTGGAGGAGCCTTTCAGGGCAGCTTTCACTGGTTCCCACTGGCCAGGCTTTGAACTTTCCAATCCTTCTTGTTGCTCTGGGTGATTTCACTTTTCTCCTCTCCCAGGGAATGGTGTGTTTTCAAGATAGTGGTAATGCATGCCATCATGAGGGTCTAGAGGAGACAAGATTAATCACTCTCTAGTCCGAAAAAGGCAAAGTGGTAAATTTTTATGTTTAGAGAAAGATGTGCTGGTGAAATACAGCCAGGACGCTTTGCCCAGTCTTTTATTTTGGAGGAGAAAATGCCTAATACAGTCAGACAAAAGCTCATTTTCTGAGGCGCCTCCTTGCTTGGGCTTTAACTCAGAGTCTCAAATCCCTCTGCCTTGTGGACAACGGAGAACCCCTTGGAAGCTGGATGTGTGGGCTGACTTCCTGCTTTCCCACTCACTTTCTGACCTTGGGCTCATTGCCGAACAGGTCTTTAAAAGAGGGAAAGTCATCCCCACCCTGCCCAGGGGGGCCGATGTGCAGTTCATACATTCGTATGAAATGAGAGGTAGACGTGAGCAGGCGTTGCCCGTGTAAGAAGAGATATTCACGTGCAAGCTGTTCATACCGCTCCTACTTTCACCCTCCAATTTTATTCTCATGGGCATAGCACCAGAAATAGCTACAGAGCTTCAAGGAAGTGTAAACACGGACCTGATTCGTAGAATTTCCAAACCAAAGTAGACCTTAAAGGCAACTGTATCTCATGTTATAAATATGGACACACAGACAGAAGCTAAGTAATGGTAGCGAACATGCACTCTTTACTATGCGCGGTTCTCATTCTTACTCCACATGCAGTAACTCATTTCATCGTCGAAACCATTCGCACGAAGGAGATAGCACGATGATCACCTCCCTGTTAGAGAGGAAAGCTAAGGTCCAGTCCCCCCTGTCTCAGTTACACGGTGGCAGTACTAGGAGCTAAACCCCTAAGCTCACTCTTCCCATTATTATAGCGATCGGCCTGCAGAAACTGAGTTCCAGGGAGGTATGGCAACTGGCCCAGATAACTCAGCAGTTGGGGATCAAAACCGGGTCCCCTGATTCACAGCCCAGATGTCTGCCTGTCTCCCTGTATGGTAATACAACGTAAGGCTCAGATGTAGGCTGGACACGCGGTCGAGGGGTTGACGTTGGGCAAGTCACTGGGTTGACGTTGGGCAAGTCACTAGCTTGCCTGGGATTTGCTTTTCTCATCTGTACAAAATGGTCATAAAATAGTGTCTTCTTCACAGGTTGTTATAAGAATTAAATGAGATCTTAAGCATAAAGCACTTAGAGAAGCCCCTGGATGTCGTTATTAAACAAGGAGCGGCCGTGACTCTGAAGAACGGGCTGCTTTTTCAGGAAGGTTCATGGCGTAGAGATCAAGCAGCACTGTGGTGGGACCCAAAGGGACTGGCGGTGGGAGGAGGGAGAAAGGGAGAGGACATGCTGGAAGCTCGTGTTTGCAACAGAGAGCAGCAGCCGGCCCTTCCAGGACAGAGATGAAAAAATAAAACAGAATGAAAAGGATAGAGCCGCAGACAAGCTAACGCTGTATAGCTTGTCTCTCACCGTGGTATTTCGTCCATTCCCTCCATCTTACACGGACAAATAGCTAACCGGGGACAAGCACTGCCTCATTCCTCAGGTCCGGGCACAGATGCCCTGGGCTACCTGCCCCTCTCAGCCTCCCAGTTCATCCTGTGACAGGCTCTGACAGCCAGTCTGGCCGGCCACTCAGCTGCCAAAACTCAAGGTTCCAGGCCAGGGAAGGAGCTGCTTGCTTGCTCCTCCCGAGGGAGCTCTGGAGATATGCAAACTTTTGCAATTGCTCCTGCCTACTCAAATCTCTCTCCCTCTGTTAACAACTCGACAGACATCTTGTCTGTATTTGATAAATAAGCTTCTCTATTTATTCAGGGGAGTGAATTTGTAGCTATTATGATTCAAATGACATTGACATGATATTTTCTCTTTTTTCCCCCTGCTGTTGAATCAGGAAAAGAAAATCCATAGGAAAAAAAAAAATCACAAAAACCCAAAGCAATTACTCTGTATATCGGTCCATGAAATAAATGAATGCATAAGCCAACTCTCTTTTGGGGTGGAGGTAAGGGAACTGATAAATAATTTAGAAATTGTTGCTGCTTCCTGGTTCCCAGAGATGCAGCTGGCATGTGCGAATGTGAGGCACATGCTGCATTCATTAGGCTCCGAACAACGTTTTAATTCCTCAACCATTAACATTATCTGCAAGTGGGGCTGTGCACAGAGTCAGATCCCTGGGATGTCAATCAACCCATTACACAGCGTTGGCTTCGTCATATGGGGTGTTACCTCTCATTAGGTTGCCTGAGTCAGCCAGTCAATCAGATGTGACTGAGCAGACGGGCAAGAAAGGGGGGTGGGTGGGAGACGTGCGGGGCGGGTGGGAGGTGCGCCNAGCGAGTGAGCTCTGCCTCTTGGAAGCCATTGTGCTAAGTGCCCTTCCTGGGGGATCAGCTTAGATTTACCCTGTCTCCTTCCTTTCCCCAACTGTGTTCGTCACAAACCGTCCAAAGCGCCGACCGAAGAGGGGTCTGTAAAGTTTTGGATGTGGATGATAGGCTAGAATCTTCGCAAATATCCAATTCCAGAAAACAAGGTGGGGGGGGGGTTGAGAAGGTGCCATCAGGAGACTTCCTTGCTGTATTTTAGACTCAGAGGCTCACAGACTTTACAGGCCTGCTGGTTTATTTGGTCCCATGGCTTTCAAAGTTTGGGGGAAATTTTTTTTTCTTTTTTTTAATTATAGGTGGAAGCCACTAGTTATTGAATGACCTCTCCGGGGTTGCAAGCTGCAGGTTGAATCACATTGATTCAGTGCAACAATGTGGGTGCTCAGTTCTGTGAGGATAAGCAGACCTGTAGCCAGGGCATGCCTCTACCCTGAGGAAACAGTAACAAAATATACGGGGAAACTTACTTCAGGGCCAGTTTAGAACTTCAATAGAGCTCTGAAGTGCAGCTGAATTCCTTAGTTGTGTAAAGCCAATACCCAGAGGCCATGTGGCAGGGCTGATGAAGTCCAGAGCACTCCCGGTGGGAGCCGGGCTCCTGAACGCTACTGCCTTGTAATGGGAATGAGAAAAATGTATATATATCTTGCAAAATGGGGACTGCCAAGGGCATGCTTGTCACGATCACGGCTTCTCTGAGTTACAGCTCATTTTCCCTGGAGACCTCTCTCCTACTTTTCCCTCTTTGCCCCTCTATCCCTTTCCTTCCCTTCTTCTCCTTTAGTTCTGCTTACTTTCCCGTGCCCTCCTTTACCTTCTCCCTTCCCTGCCTTTATCAATAATAAAAAATATTTCTAAAACTTCATTCATCATTCACAATCTGCTAAAGCAATTCTTTAAAGTCCCTGGAGGCCAGACACCTAAGCATCGTGTTGACAGCCATGTAGGGGATCCTGCACGCTCCCGTGTGAGTCCGCACATGTATGTGGGCACACGCGTGTGAGCTGGAGAGCAAGCCAATGATTTCATTTCTCCTGTATGAGAGGCTGTGAGAACATGGCATTGAAAGAGGAAGAGCCTGCAAATCCCCGACACGAAGAAAATAATTTGAAAGGAGAGAAGAAATCNCTCCTTTACCTTCTCCCTTCCCTACCTTTATCAATAATAAAAATATTTCTAAAACTTCATTCATCATTCACAATCTGCTAAAGCAATTCTTTAAAGTCCCTGGAGGCCAGACACCTAAGCATCGTGTTGACAGCCATGTAGGGGATCCTGCACGCTCCCGTGTGAGTCCGCACATGTATGTGGGCACACGCGTGTGAGCTGGAGAGCAAGCCAATGATTTCATTTCTCCTGTATGAGAGGCTGTGAGAGCATGGCATTGAAAGAGGAAGAGCCTGCAAATCCCCGACACGAAGAAAATAATTTGAAAGGAGAGAAGAAATCATCGCTTTGTTATTTTGCTTTCCAGAAAAGCTGTCTTCTTTCCAAGTATATTAGTTTTACATTTGATTCTATTGCTCTATCAGCAACTGCAGAGATCTGGAGCCATGACAGACTCAACCACCTAATTTCAGCGGAAAGGAAGGAATTTGTAGAGATTGTCACCGAGAGGTGAGCAATGCCGTGAATGTAAGTGGTGCTTTCCCTGTGGAAAGCGCATTATAAGCACTAACTAATTGTGCTATACGACATCCTCGAGAGAGAGGAGGGGATGGGAGAGAGACAGAGACAGAGAGAGACTGGTTGTTGTCTCTCAGAGCCCGAGGAAGGGCTGGCACGCAGTGTGCATGACCCCAGGGCAAGGTGAGTTCCCCAAGAGCTGAGATTAGAACTGCGTTGTCATTCTTCTCAAACCTTCACAAATGCTTAAGCCTTATGCCAGCTGCATATGTCCTGGGACAGGTTACTTACACTTTCGGAGAGTTAAGTTTCCTCAGCTACTCATTGGAGATAATAATAGCACCTAGTGTAATAAGGTCGCTCTATGAATTAAATGAGATCCAGTTTGCACATGGTCTGGCCCTTAGAAAGTACTCAATGACACCTGGCTGTGTTATCAGCTTGGAGAATATCCCCACATCTCTTATTTAGATTGTCCTCTCTATCTTCTCGCTCTCTTTTTCTGCTCTCTTCTTCTCTCCTTTTGTGGGCATAGTCCTTGGCTATCAGGGCTGGGAACCAGCAGGCATCTGGAGTATCAGTCATAGTTGGGGGGAAATAGATCACGTACCTGTCCCCCTGTTGCGTCTCTCTGTTGAATGTCCTGAAGGTGATGGGTTTATAGGATCCTAATAGACTTGTATCAGGCTCTGCTTGAAACCCCTGCTGGGTCAGAGCTCCTCCTCACAGGGTAACTCAGGGGGTCATACCCCCTGGTGGTCACCAGCCATTTCTTGGTCATTAGCAATCTTTAAGGCATTGTGTTGTGGCTTTGGAGAACAGAGCAGGGCTCTGTGGCTCCAAGAATCACCAGGGCACAACCACAGACTTTTCCGCCAGCCTGGGTACAATTCCTTACACATAGACCTCCAGAAGCAAGCTCTGTGACTTGCTCCGATGCATTTAGATGGGAGTATCTAGTCCTATCTGTCCGTACTAATGATAGCCCAGTTTGGGATTCTGAGAAAGGAAGAGACAGTGTTCACTGTGGTATTCAATACTTTATTGACTTTCAATCAGAGTTTGTGCTCTGCTCTGTGAAATCACAGCACCCAAGAAACCTCAGGTTAGCACACAAGTCCCAAGGGCTTAAGCCCACAATAGGACCCACTCATGACAAGGACTTTGATTGTGTATAGAACAAGATGTATTAAGCGAACAACACAGAAGAAATCATAGGCATGACTCTCTCCTGGGGGGCAGTGGCCTCTGTCAGTCTCCAGCTCCTGTGAGTCTATTATTCCTAGGACATGGCCTGCTGGATTTTACTCTGGTTTTGGTCTGATTCAGAGTTAGTCTGGGATGCAATTACTGGAATGCTATACTGTAGCAGCAGTAAGCATGTATGAGAACAGCAATCCCAAAGAGGTGAGGATCCCACGGGCCACCCATTTGTGGGGTCGTCTGTGTGCAGGTCACCCCTGAATAGCATGGCCTCACACCCAGCTGGGATCAGTTCAAGGAATACAAAGTCGTTTATCAGCCAAGTGAAGCCCAATTAGAAAGGTGATGGTACTGTGCGTTAACTGCCTAGCATACACCAAAGGCAAATATAAGTCATTCTGGGGTCATCCATTCTTGGGATTTATCTGCCATTGGGGGAAATTGGGAAATGGCTAGACTGGGAGCAGGGTATGCTTGCATATACGTGTAATTTCCCCCTAGATTTCAATGCTGCTTGTCCCTGAATCAAGGTTGTAGAAACTCTGGGTAAAAATGACCATTGGAGGCCTGATCCAAGAGGGGTATCAATCTGGTCTGACATGTTCCAGGGCTGGAGATTTTTAGGAAAAGCAGGCAAAATATCTGGCCAACTTTTTAAGCATGACTTGTTGCTACCCTTGACCCTTCACATGGCCCAGGTTGGACATTGATAAATGAAATTCTGCCAGAGTCTCCAACAGAATGTGGTTCTGAGCTGGCAGAAGGACATCGTGGCCCCTCAGAGGGCACAGCTGGTTCCCAGGATTTCTTCAAAAGGCATCCCTGACTTGTGTGCCTGTTTGGGGTGTCACAGTGTCTGAGTCTGTAGGACCTTTGCCAAGTCGGGAGTAGGGGAGGAGGCAGCGAGGAGGAGAGTGGAAAAAAAGAGGAGGAAGCAGGCAGCAAGAGAGAAGAAAAACAAGTGAGTAAGACTCGCGTTAGGAACGAACAATCCGTAGTAGGGGCTCTGCTAATTTATAGCCTATGAATTACACCCGTCAGGTTGGAGACGGCTGCCAGAAAGAGTGGATTTAGTAATGAACGTGTCAATGGGCTCCCTCCCCTTCCCGCTGGTTTTTGCAGACATTCACTAGAGATGGCTTCCCTCTTGACAAATAGGACTTGGGTATCTTCGTTTCCAGGCGCTGTGCTGTGTTTGTCCCTTGCAGTTCTCAGGAGGTTTCCACACGCTGTTGGTCTCGGAGGACTGCTTTTCTCAGACACTTGAATCGAGGAGCAAGGGCCAGCCACGCGGGAGTGGCGGCCGTCCCTCCGCTGGGTCCCTGCTGGGTCCCCAGCCCCTGCCTCCTTGCCCCTCCGGCTCAGCAGGGCTCTCATCAGCAGTCTCCGGAGGGAGGAAGCACTGGCCTGAAGTAGGAGACAGGGAAATTGCCTAGAAAGCCGAGCACCGCGTAAACAGCGTTTAAAAAACAAGAGCTGTTACTTTAATTATGGCTCCATGCTGTTTTTATCACCGCAGTGCTTCTCATAGATTCATCAGAAACCTGGGGATCAATCAATTTCTGGGAGCCAGAAGCTGCCACAGCCACTGCTCCAGTCTCCGGCCTCTCCCCGTCCGGGGTCCCAGCTGGGTTCTTTTGGACCCGTTGCTTGGTGACACCTCCTGGATTTGGATTCCACCTGGGTTTTGCACGCGGGCTGCGAATCAGGCTGACACCCTTGGCAGTGATTTCATAGACAAAGTTTTAGCAAGGAAGAAAGGGTCAGAAAGGAGAATGTTTGTAAGGGTCAGTTCTGAAGGTGGGTGATAGATATCCCGCCCATTGGCCTGTTGGACTGTTTTTCAGACACTGACTTACACCTTTGATGTTACTGACAGCAATAGTAAGAGAAGTATGAGTAATAATGACATATATTAGCAGCTGTTATTTACTAAATATTTATATGCCTAGCTGATACATTTTCATCCTTAGAAACGACTCAGCAGAGTAAGGATTATTATCTGCATCTTTCAGCTGTGGAAATTGAGGTCAAGCCTTTTGCTCAAGGTCACAGACTGAGGGAGAGAGACTCTCTGCTGTGGTTGACCACCTCCTGCTCCAGGGATCCTGGCGTGCGTGCCTGGTGGCATCACGTAGGGGGACACCGAGGAGCTGTGTGTCAAGAGCAGAGCTTGTGCTCAGAAGGAACAGTAAAAGCTGCTTTTCACCGAGAGACGGGGGAGGACACTGTGATAGGAGGTTGGAGCCGAGAAAGGACCTCGGACACCTTGGATTCTTTGTATCTCCTTTTTCCAGAAGGGGAAAAGGAAGCCCAGAGGGGTGAAGTTACAGTCATCAAGGCAAACCTGGGCCTAGAACTTAGTTCTCTAAAGTCCTGGGGTGGCAATCCCCCTACATTATCGGAGGATGAGAAGTTGTATTTGAACCTCAGAAATAAAAGCTTCTTCATAGCCATTCCTTTTTCTCACGGGTAGATAGGTGGACCTTCGAAATTCAGAGTTAACCTTTGATAGCATCAGAGTTCAGCTGGAAGGCATGGAGCCTCAGGCTCGCAGGCTGCCCACCCTTGGGAGCGGCTGGTCCGGGCAGCAGGACCTGTGGAACTTGTTGTCCAGTGCTCGGAAGTGGTGTTTGCCCCAGTGCAGGAGAGAAGGAAAACACTGAAATAGAATCCGTCCCTTAACCTCAACGGTAGCAACCATATACCATGGACGAGAGTACTGGGGATAAAGAAACACAACATTCAGGTGGGACTCCTCTGTCCTTGACTAAACCTAATTCATCACCTTCGAAAGCCAGTTTTTATCCTCCCTCTGAGGCTGGTCTGGTCCTTAACAGACTCTATTTTGTTATTGTTAGGTGTGTTTTTTTTTTTTTTTGTTAAAGATTTTACTTATTTATTTGACACACACACACACACAGAGAGAGAGCATGCACAAGTAGGAGGAGTGGCAGGCAGAGAAAGAGGGAGAAGCAGACTCCCTGCTGAGCAGGGAGCCCGAAAGCAGGGCTCTATCCTGGTCATGACCTGAGCCAAAGGCAGACGCGGAAACGACTGAGCCACCCACGCACCCCTGTTACGTGTTTCCTTAAAGTAAGGTATAATTTATGTATACATACAATAAAATTCACCACTTTCGGTGTGTAATTCTGTGTGTTTGAGCCTGTTAGAGGTTTCTATGCACAGATGCGCTTGTGAACCTACGATCTCATTTCTCTCGGGCTTGCTGGGGTGTAAGGTAAGGGTGTGTTTAACCTGAATCTCTCTGGGTTTGATCTCTTACATCTCTGAAGTTCAGGTCTACAGGGAGTTTTCATTAGTTGTCTTTAAATTTTCTTTTAACGCACCGAACATTGTTGATTCCAAGTAGGTGCCGGGCACTATATCGGCCCTGAAGATACAAAGATCCATGAAATGCTGTTCTAAGATTTGTACATCTGCATGGCTTCCAACTTGCTGATACAGTGGTAGACATTCCACTTCATCACAGGAGGGAGCTGGAACTGTAAAGCACTGACCCACCCAAGTCCTATTGGCATAGTATGTCCATAAACCACTAACAAATGGACTGTTTATAGGCAATAGAACAAACAGTGCTCCCCTGTAGACAGGCTCATGGATGCTGGCTTACAGGCAGCAACTCACTCAGATGTGCAGCAAGTGTAGATTTCGCAACTAATACTCTCATCTTCACAATTCCTTCCATACGTGGAAACATCCAGAGGAAACAATCTAAGCTATTGCAAGAATAAAAATATTGTGTACCAACAGTTGTGTCCGTGCACAAGCTTAAGAAAGCACAGTCATGGCGCTTCCAGAACACAAGGTCCTCTTGCTCAGCCTCCTCCCTGATGCTTGACTCTCTTTGGCAACATCAGTGCTCCCTGATGCTTGACTCTCTTTGGCAACATCAGTGCAACGGCCGCATCTCCCCAGTGATAAGCTCAGGCCCCTGATCATCTAGATGATTCAAGCACCGTACCTGGACTAAGATGGGCTTTATGCTGTGTGAGTTGTTACCTCTGTGGTTCATTTCATCCTTATGCTAATTTCACCTATAGATAGTACCGGGTACTAGAAACGTTATCTTTAGATTAAGCCAAGATCTACAGCTCTATTACTCCATTGATTGATCTCATATTTCGCCTTTGGAGCCGTTCAAAATAAGTGGAATTCGCATAAGATATTGCAAAATATCTGAAGCACTGTGCCTTCCTTCCGTCTTTTCCTCTTGAGGCTTAAAGCTAAACTCCCCCAGTCCCTTCTGTTACTCACCATAAGAAACATAAGACACATTATCCAATCTATTCATTATCCAGGCTGCCTGGACATGATTCTGTTTGTCTGTGAATCCCTGTTTATGAAGCTGCAAATATAGTTTGTTCTGGGCACCGTGGGTCTATTAATATAGTCCCATATATCAACTTCGGGGGAACTTACATTACACTAATGACATGTTATGCTTTCCAGCAACTAAAATTTCTCAATTTTTTTTTTTTTTGCATGTGCTCTGCACTGAGCCTGGTTTCCTTTAACTGCTTTGAAATAATTGTTCCTTTTTTTTTTTTTTAAGCTGGCCCACTTCCTGAGCTCGTCAAGATCTTTTAAAATTCAAGTCCATCCTACTGACAAAATACTACCCATCCCAGCTTTGAGTCAGGTGAAAGTGTGATCCGTGTGCCTGTCATATCTTCATCTAATGCTAAAAAGTATTAAACAGGATGGGTTAGTGGACTAAGGACTTCCTCCAGGTTGACCCCAATCTATTACTCAGAACACCATGGAGACTGTCATGCAATCAGCCACGAATCCGTCCACCATCTGGGAACATCACGAAGACCCCTGGGAGATACTATGCTTAAATTTAAAAAGTGATGTCTAACATATTTCCCACATAAATCATTATACAAAGGAAATGAGGTTGGAGTGCTAGGACTTGGCCATAGTGAACCAATGCTTGCTTGCTCAGAATCATCTGATTGATACTTTTTTTTTTCTATAGTCTTTTTTTTAAATTTTTTTATTATATTATGTTAGTCACCATATAGTACATCCCTGGTTTTTGATGTAAAGTTTGATGATTCATTACTTGCGTATAACACCCAGTGCACCATGCAATACGTGCCCTCCGTAATACCCATCACCAGTCTATAGCCTTTCTTCTTAAGAGAAGGCACTATGGAAAATCTAAAATTCTGAATATTCAAATAAATATGGCTCATCTCTTGCTCTCAAGAATCTGGTAGAGGGACATAGAATTTAGGTCCTCAGTGACTTGCATATGAACAGATCTCTAAGATCGTTTAAAATATGTCATTGGGAGCCACAGAAGCCTTTCAGAACCTGGGTGGGAAAATGATAGAGAAGGAGGTGCAGGAGAAGCCGCACCTGTTTATTTGGCACCCTTGCTGGTGAGTGCAAGAGGCCTGTGGCCTTCAGTCTCTGCAGGTCCAGAAGGGCCAGTGTCTGGTGGCTACGCAGATATCTGCCCCTTCTCCATGCAGGAGGCTAATNGGGAGGCTAATGCATGGTGTCATGCTGGCATTTAACAGCATGGAGAGGGGCCATTCCCATTCCCCCATGCGGCCAGACCAGATGCCTTTCTGCACATACAAAAATAAGACCAGCTTCTCCAAGGAAGCCAAGTAACAGACATGCTTGAAAGAAATCACATTTCAGCTCTAGGGCAGTGGTTCACAGAGTGTTTTTGCCTGACTGAAGTAGAATCGTTTGCATCAATGGAGAGCTTGTTAGAAATGCAAATTCCTGCCTGTTTCCAAACCTACTGAAGCAGGAACTCTGCAGTGGGGCCCAGCAATCTGGGTTCTAATAAGCCCCCCAGGGGATTTGGAATAAAAAATTTGAGAAGCCTTGCCCCAGCATGAGCCAACCCAGTTTAGACAGCCCTGGGAAGGGATGGTGTAAGGTTGGGGACAACTCTGAAAATTCAATTCAGCGAACATTTTCTGGAGTGGCGGTTCCACGGAAGGCAATGTGCTAGGTGCTAGAGGTGAGCAGAAATTTGAGTAAGACATAGTGCACAGCCCCTGTCCTTAAGTTGCTCACCACGTAGACAGGAACAACCAGTGGCAGAGAGTAACAGGTGAAATGCCATAAAAATTCTATAGTGTGTTAAAAGAAGTGAATCGATCCAATTGGGTAGGGCGAGGACAAGAGGGAAGGTAGATGAGGGTCGATTAATGGAGCAGATGGCTTTTGTGACGGGCCTGGCAGGATGGCTGGAATTTTGCTCTCTTCCTTCTCTGTACTCCACTGTGCCCGATATATATGTCTACTCTGGGGCTATTCTCCAAGTATGATATCTTCACGTCTCCACCATTCCATCAGGAAAGCTCTCATCAGGTCCTGGGTAACCTCAACACAGCCAAAACCAAGGGTGTCTAGTTGTCAGCTCATGCCACCTGTCAGCCTGAGAGGTGCAGGGGGCCACTGTCTGCTGAGAATCCACTCCTCCTTCAGGGTTTGTCCTCCTCAGCTATGTATTAGAGTGACCCAGGACCCAAAACTCAAACCTGTTCTTTTTCTCACCCACACTCATTCCTTAGGTGGTCCAGTCTCAATCAGAAGAATTTCATATCTAGAGGATTCCAAAACTTCCAGTCCAGACCTCTCTAGATTCCATGCAAACACCGACCTCACATTCTTCCCTTTGCTATCTCACAGGTATCTTAAACTTAACATGCCCTGATGTCATTGTTTGCCATTTCCAGCATACCCCCCCCCATTGTCTTTATTTGATAAAAGGAACCCCATTCTTCTCAGACCTCTGGTCAAAAACTTGGAGTCACCTTTGTCTCTACTCTTTCAAACCCGTATCCAAGTCAGCAAATTCTGTTTGACTTTGAAATTGCAGAATCTGTCCACTTCTCATCTCTTCAAGCTGTTCACTCTCTGCTTCCTCTATTCACCATCCCCAGTGGCATTCCATTTCACTCAGAGTAAAATGCAAATGCTTCACCTAAGAGGCCCTGCAGGATCCGGCCCCTCCTCTGTCTCTGACCTGAACTCCTACTGTCCTGTCTTCCCTCATTCCTCTTTAGCCCATTGGTCTCCAAGTTTGTGCTCACCGCAGGGCCTTTGCATACACGAGTCCCTGCTCAGCTGCAGCGTGTTTTCTCCCTAACCATCTGCATATCCTCACTTGCTTTAGGTCTGTATGCAATTATCACCTTATTTAAGAAGCGCCCTCTGGCCAACCTATCTAAAGAGTACACCTCATACCCTCTATCCCACTTAGCTTTCTTTATTTTTCTTTATCACAGTTGTCTGTTTGTTTTGCTTTCTTTCTCCACGTGGATACTTTAGGGTAGAGACTCTGCTGTGCTCATTGTTATATATCCCTAGCTCCTAGAACAACCCCTGGAACAGAGTAGAGGCTCAATAAAGATTTATTTGTATTATACTACATGTCCATTTCCCAAAAATGAATGTTCTGCTCCTTGAGTGTGATTAACGTGTCTTACACAGGGGTACCTGGGTGGCTCAGTTGGTTAAGCATCTGCCTTCGGCTCAGGTCATGATTCCAGGGTCCTGGGATCGAGCCCCACATCAGCTCCCTGCTCAGTGGGGAGTCTGCTTCTCCCTCTCCCACTCCCTCTGCTTGTGTGCTCTCTCCCTCCTTTCTCTCTCTCTCTGTCAAATAAATGAATAAAATCTTTTTTAAAAAGTGTCTTACACAATGTTGGACCCCCCTAATCTAACACAGTGCCTGGCATGTTGCATTGAGTGAATTGAGAAGAAGATATTGCAAGTATTAGAGGAGCCTAACCATAAACATAGATACAGGAAAACACAAGGATCCAAGGTCCAGCGAACACTCCAATTTAGCTGTAACAGAGGACCACATGAGAGAATAAAAAAAATGTACAGCGGTGGGCCTCAGAGGAATATGCAGGGCATTGACTCCAGCCCCAGCTCAAAACGTAATCACCCACAAGCCCTTGCAAGTAGATGGGATTTTCCCTACAGTCAAAGATGTTCTTTGGTTCAAAGTTAATATTATGCATGATATTAAAGTTGGCTTTCGAGCTCTGCTTTCCCTTCTTAGTCTCATTTCCCTTGGAGCTGAACTTGATCTCCAACTTTTCATGCTAGCTACCCAGCAGCACTCTTCCGTGAGCTATGCTGGCTATTCATCTTGGGAGCTATGGTAGGGTGATTGACTTTGGCATACCAGATGAGAACCTAGGAGGGAGGGAAGTCCTAGCCCAGCTTCCAAAGCAGAGAAGGAGTATGCCAAGTTGAGGAGTGCCTGATGCCTTGCTCAAAGAGCCTTTCCTCGCCAATGCCTCCTGCAGACCAGACACGCCCACTAGCACTGAGCTGCTTTGCCTCAGAACCATAACCTCTTAAGTCCAGACCTTCCTTACAGTCCTCTATCCAGGCTGGGCTTAATCCTCCACCGGAGCCTAACTTAAACCAAGATCTGTTTGACATTGAGTCCCATGACTAAGCCCCTGTCTCCACGCTGTTTGAGACCCTTCCTCCATTTTTCTCAATCTCCGTTTCTACCTCAGGGGGCCAATTTCCTCCCATGGAACAGTTCTTTCAACACAGTGATGGACCCTAACCTGACACATAGTTCTATTCATTTGCAGTAAGGCTCTCGGTAAAATATTAGCTGGAAGGCAGAAGTGTAACTCAGTGGCCTGAGTCTGATGGTGGAAATTCTCGTAGCGGGCTGAGAACAGGAACACCCGGGGGCGTGTAGCATTTAGATGATGCCCACCAGCCTGTCGGGTGCGCCCCCTCTTGCTCTGCCTGGCTTGGAGCACCTCCTTGCCTCCGATCTGTGACTGAGTGTCACGCACTCAAGGGGCTGGCTGCAGCTCCTGCGTTGTTACATTTGCAGGTTTCAGGTCGATTGCCGAGCCACCCATTGACAGCACCTGATGCCTTTGCTGCCAAGCAGAGATTTTAAGTCTTACTGAGCCTCTGAAATGAAGACTATCACGTTTGCATTGAATAACACACAAAAAATCAGAAAATGTGTAGTCTGCTGGCGTATCTGCAACAATGTTTCCTGTTTTTGGAAGACAGGCTGATTAAAAATATTAAAGATTGTGCTGTCTCCCCCCTCATGAAGCGCCCCCCTCCCTGCCTGCCCCCCATCATCTCTGTCTTCTCTTCTCTGTGTTTATCTTTTGCTGGAGGCACATTTCAGAGCTTAAGGCTGACAGTTTCATTTAAAATTATTTAAACGATGCCAAATACAGGATCTGTATACAGGTGATTTTTCTTCTCTCTGTGGCCCCATCTTATTACCAAATCAGGATGTGGCGGCTCGCTGCGGATGCCATTAATTTCTAAGTCTCCAGCCCCTTCCTCCGTGCTTCTCCTCCTTCCCCTGCCACTCCATGCACACACACTGCCCATGGAGGTGACTTGCTCAGATTTATAGCACCTGCAAATCGTGTGCTTCCTTGGATGGGTATAAGCGCTCTGCCGTTCCATCTTGTCCACTTCCGCCCACAGAATCCCTAGCCATGGTTCCAACTCTGAAAAGAAGCAGGAAAGCAGCAATGTGTCCGGGACTGCAGTCCAGACACAAAGAGAGGGATAATGTGTCAGGTGGGACGTCTGCCATTGCCCTGTGGACTTCTAGACATGGGAATGAGAGAAGAAAATTTTTAAGAGAGAAAAAGAATAATCCTCTTACAGGTGAGCTGAGGGGTGTCTGTTCACAAAAGGTCAAAGAAAATAAATATGGGCTTAGAGATGTGGAGCAATGTGTGATGGGGAAAGGACCCCAGATGGAAAGGAGAAAGGACACCACCGAGGGAGTCCCAGAGTAGAAAAGGAGGAGAGGTTTGGGTGCAGGGCACTGCCCAGCATGCTACTGAGAGTGGGACCCATTAGTCCAGTCCACTGCCAAGAGCTCTGAGGACCCCCACACGGAGACTCTGGGCCCTTCCACCTCCTTCTCCTCCAGCCTGGCCCCTGACAGAGGGACACACTCACTCGCACTCCCTAGAGCCCGGGTAACACACAGATGTTACGGTGTCTTCACGCTCTCCTCATCATGTGAATATTAGGAGCAAAGGCTGGGCAGATGTTTGGGATGGCAAAGAGTTTATGCTTTCAATCTGAACGCCATGGATGGGTATCTGACACACGAAGCACTTGACTTCACTTTCGAGTGGATATTCTATACCAACACGCAATATGCCATTGCACCAAAAAGGCAAATCTTCCATAAGGCTCCTGCAGGCTTGATAATTCTTAGATAAGCTCTTTTTCTTTTGTTCGCGTGTTTTGTTTCTTAAATAAAATGACTCTTTTCCTTGTACTTGTCTTTCCCTCTCTCTGTCTCCCTCTCCTCCTTCTCCACCACTAGGGGAAAGCAATTTCTAGTCTTCATGTGGAAAACTTGCTCTGTGATTTGTGGTGGGAGTGATAGTTCCAGGTAACTAACCAATGAGTTACTGTTCCTCAAGCCTTATAAAAATGAAAAGTATTTCAGATCACTAATAGTTATTAATTAGAATCACAAGAGGCCTCCTCTCTTTGAAAGCACCTGTTGGGAAGATGCAGATGCTGGATTTTCTGCAGAAGGCGTTTTTTCCCCCGCTCCTATTTCCCAGTTCCCCAGGCTAGGACAGATTTCCATGTGCATCTCTAAGACGTATAAGTTCCAGGAGTCCACAACTGATGATCTGGGTTTCTGTCCCTGACCAGCAGTCCTGACAGGATGTCCTGAGTATGAGAGGAGTCTCGGAGATCCAGAACGCATCTATGCCCCCAACCTACGTCTGCTGGTAGGACAGACCACCTCATTGTGATATGAAAATATAGCAGAAATATGGTCTTAGAAAAGCTGGTCGAGAGCAAAAAGAAAAAGAAAAGAGTATGTGTGTTTATCACCCAGGACCTTGACAATTGCAAAGTCCCACAGGGAATCCGGGCCACAGGGGTGAGTAGTATTAATGTGAGTACTTTTTTCCAAGCAGCCACTGGATAAAGTAGCAGTCGCGGTTGCTGAGTGATAAAAACCCCACCCAAAGGCACCATGCGGACATGCTCAGCCTGTTCCTGAGCACTGCATGTGCTGGACAAGGGTGTGGGGCTTTCAGGAATCTCCGAGGAGCGGGGTGCCCACCAAGGACCATAACTTGCCAGGGGGGGTCTTGGGAAAGCCAAGAAGCTCCCCAAGCCTCACAGTCTTCCTCGGGACGAACATGAATACCCACGTTCATTACAGCTTTCTGTACGGGCCACCTTCGATGGGGTAGATATATTCATATCTTTTTTTTTTAAAAGATTTTATTTATTTATTCGACAGAGATAGAGACAGCCAGCAAGAGAGGGAACACAAGCAGGGGGAGTGGGAGAGGAAGAAGCAGGCTCATAGCGGAAGAGCCTGATGTGGGGCTCGATCCCATAACGCCGGGATCACGCCCTGAGCCGAAGGCAGACGCTTAACCGCTGTGCCACCCAGGCGCCCCAGATATATTCATATCTTATCACTTACGTTTACATAGCTGAAAACGAGGTATTATCCTCCGCTTTCTACAAACGAGAACGCACACCTCCCCTGGGTCAGAAAGCTTCCCGGAGACCCGTTTACCTTCAGCAGTGCTGGAAACAAGCAGGCCCCTCTGTAGAAGTTCTAGGCTCAGGGAAGGGGAATGTCTTTCCTCAAGTCACCAAAGGAGGATGCCTTCAAAGCCGGGACTCCCCATCGCCTGCGATCGCCAATGCACCATGGGGAGAGCAAAGAATGTGTCCGAGCTAAGGCTTCCATGCCATGGCAAGTCGCCGAGAGCCGGTGGGGCCCGCAGACGGGGGGCTGCCCCCGTGCTCGAGTAGTAAACAGCAGGCTGGGAGGCCAGGCTGCTGCCAGCCGAATGACTTTCCATTTCTCAGCCCATTAAGCTCAGAAAACTTTAAACATTCAGAAGATTTTCACAGTGATAAAATAGCATCTAGCCCACCATGCCACTGGCCCCATCCCTTCTGAATGAGGCTCTACCCCAGTTCCAAATCCAGGAACCCCATCTTACCTCTGACTCTGGGAGGAAAGGATGGGAAGGACACAGGAAATGGGGCCACAGCACCAAGGCCCAGGTGAGGGGCAGTGGTCCGTGGGGTAGGTGCTTTAGGCTTTGCTGGCAGCTGTCCTAGAGAGGCTGAGGGCCTGGGTCGTTCACTACCCTGAAGCCATACACCCAGCCCTCCCTTCACTACCACATGGGTGGGAGACCAATGGTATCACGTCCAGACAACCTGAGTGGCCCCTTATGGGCCTCGGGGCTGTGGCTCCTCACGCTTGGCTTCCATGCACACCGTTACCAGAATCCACTTTGTAACTCACGATGCCCAGTGTCCCCCGATCACACAACAATGATGCTTCCCATCCCCTCCAGCTTCAGTCTCAGAGCCCTTTGTAATGTGGTCCACCAGCCCCAAGCAGGTGGATTTCGTGCTCTTGCCCCGGTCAGACCTGTCTCTCTAAAAATGTCCAGTTGCACAAGCCCATTTCTGAATCTGTACATCGAGTCCCCTGGCCTGGCTTCCATCTGCCCCCACTGAGTTCCACGTGGGCCCATCCTCCCGGCCTGCACCCACAGCCTCTCTCCTCTGCAAAGCCTTCCCTGGAACTTCAGCCCACAATGACTTCCCCCTCCTTCTACTCCTTTTACATTATTTTCTGCACTGCATAATTAGCCCCTGATGGTATGCTGTCTTCTTCTCTAATTATCTGTACCAAGTAATGTACTCCTTAAAAATATCTAGAGAAAATACTCATCTATAAAACTCTTGTCTTTGTACATCTGCTTGATTTCCCTACCCAGATTGAAAATCCATGCTTTCATACTGTGCATGTCTCCCCAAGTACTCCTTGGGATTAGGCATAGAGTTGGCACTCAATAAATGCTTATAATAAAATGTTTGCTAATTTAGTTTTCTTTCTCTACATAGATACCTTTTCCCCAAAATTCTATAAGTAGGAGGGACTTTAGTATGTTCAATTTATAATATCCAGAAAAAGTTTGAATGACTTTTTAAAAATGACAAATACAGTTTGATTTCTATGTATAGAGACCACATGGGCCTAACCCACCCAACAGAGTTTCTGGGCCCTAGAAGGGCCTCCGTCGTGCTATGCCACCTCCTTTGGATTCCTAAATGTGGAAAGAAGCATTTATTCATTCAACAAACATTGTTGTGGCATCTACTATAATGGCTTTTAACCCTGAATAGATATTTGAGCTCTTTTTTTTAAAAAGAAAATCAAGATCCCATACTCAAAGATTTTGATTTATTTTTTGGAGGTGGGGCCCAAACACAGATATTTTTAAACATCTCCAAGTAATTCTAAGTTATAGTTTCTATTAAGAACCACTGAAATATACTAAAAAACAAAAGCAAAAACAAGGGAACAGTCCAGGCATTGAGATGGTCATGGTCCATTAAGAGAGATGGGTGAGGAGGCCCTCAAATTGTCATGAATGCCCTAAGGCCTGTTCATGGCCACATGGGTAGGCCAACTGTCCAGGTTAGGGGTTGGGGGGGTACAACCAAAACCTGACTTAGGAATCTGACAGAGTAGGAATGAGTCAAATGAAAAAGGGAGGAGAGTTCTAGGTCCACGGCCCAGAATGAGGTTCGAGGCAGTAGGAACAGCATGAGGCACGGGTGGGCGTGACTGAGTTCTGCCAACAGAACCCATAGGAGCCACGCGCCACTTCCCGGTCTGGCCCACGAGCCCCTCGATGGGAATCCCTGCCCCCCTCCACGTAAATCGTGGTTTTCTTCTCCATCTCCTGGATAGATGGAAAGGAAGCTGAGGACTGAGAGAGGAGTTAGAAAAGACAGGGAGTTGGTGGCGAAGGTGGCACTTGGGAAGACCATTCCACATGGCAGTTTAGTCTTTGGAAGGTTTTTTGAGAGACAAAGTAAGTGGTGGCCACTTTAAACAAAGCAGCTCACTCTGAGATCTGTAAGAAAGGAGGGAAAAGAGGTAAAGATCTCCGGCTGGGGCCCTGGAACAGCAACTCCTTCCAGAAGTAACTCTGCATGCCTGGGTGTCTGCGACTGTGGGTCTCCAAACCCACTGTGAGTTTGAGTAAAGGCAGAGGGAGTGTCTACCCTGAAAGGGTGCCATGAGGGGGCAGGAGGCTTCTTTCCCTGAGTCACCCAGCTTCCATCTGGGTGAGTTGACTCTGGGGCCTGGTTGTCAGGACAAGCTTTTCCACACCCAGTGCGCGTACGTGTGCATATGTGAGGTACACTGGGCTTCCAAGGACTTTGCAGTCCCTCCCTGGGAGTGTGTGATTGGCCAGGATACCTGGGTCCCCACTGATTCTGCACACACACACACACACGTGCACACACACACAGACACACGCGCACACACACACACACACGCAGATGCTCCTCTGAAGGGCCAGCTATGGAATTTGCCACAAGGACAGAGAGAAAGTGTGAGGTAACTAGGAGGGGAGAGAGGCTGTGATTGGAAAAGATGAAGGAGATGGGATCTGGGCGGTGTGGAAGCTGCCATCTGGCCATGTACCCGCTGCATGCCCTCTCCTTCCTGCGCTCGTAAGCCCCCAAAGGCGAGGCGTCTTCGCAGAGGAAAGACATGCGCGCTGTAAAGGAACGTTTATTGCTCCAAACACCGGCCCAGGCTTTGCCACCAGCTTGCAATGTGATCTTAGGCAGGTCCTTTCATGAATCGGGGCCTCTGCTCCCCTTTGGAAAATGAGGAAGCTGGACTCTAATTATCTCTAGGGTCCCATCCCTGTCTATACACGAGAAATGCTGGTCCCAGTCTCTCCCCATTGGAACCCACTAGAAAGCAGCCACAGCAGGGCCCCCCAGGTTCCCCTCACTGATGCCTGCCCTGCAAACAGCAGCTCCCGGGCTGTCCTTCCTCTGTTGCTAATCTCATGCCTGAGTTACTGCACGGCAGCTCCATTACCAACAACAGTGTCTGGGCCGATGAGAAAAAATAAATGTAGGCACCTAATCTGACTGCACGGATTTATAACTCGGAGCCCCCAAGACTCTGCCTCCTTCCCTTTCCCTGGGATCACCTAGCACAGTCCTTTGTTTGCCAAATGCTTCACATTCACAATGATCTGTCTCCCTTCTTTTTGTATTTGTGTGTTGTAGGCCGTGCTGCTGTCCACTGAAGGGATCGTGGAGGATGAATGAGAGCTTTCTCCCAAGCAGAAATCGGGGCTTTAGGGGTGCCCCCAGCAAGACTGCCCGAAATAACTGGCCACCATGCCTCCAGCTCTGGTGTGCTCTGGTCCAGCGGAGGTCGAAGGCATTAGCAGGCAATGGTTTTTTCATGAGTCTTGGGGTCATCACCATGACTGGCCTATTAGCTGGGGTAGCAGCAAGGAGCCTCAGGCCTGAATGGAAAGGCTGCACCGTGAGGGGGATGCCTCCAGGATAAGCTTGATAAGAAATACGTTTGATCTCTGTCCCAGTTCCAGGCACAGAGTTCCTCAAACACTCCTGAGTGAGTGGAGTGTCATTCATAAGCAGCCCCCCTTTGAGTTTATGCTAATGAGGTGATTGAGGGTGGGACCCCCAGATAACCTCTGAATGGGGCTTGTCACTAGCAAGGACAGGTGATTCAGGGGGCTGAAACTTTCTGCTCCACCCACTGACCTCTGGGGAAGGGAAGGAGGGGGCTGCAGATTAAGCTTGATAAAAACTCTTCAGGGAGATTTGATGAGCTCTGGGTTGGTGAATAAATCCACCAGCCAGGAGGATGGTGGAGGCCAGTTCCTCAGTGACAGAAGTTCCTGCACTTGGGATCCTTCTAGAACTCCTCTATGTACCTCTGTGTCTGCCTGTTCTGTATCCTTCACAACACCCTTTATAATAAGCTGTGAATTTTCAGTGAACATGTCTCTGAGTTGTATGAGCTACTCTGGCACATTGATCGAAGCTGGGGAGGGGTCAAGGGAACCACCAATTTACGGCAGTGGTGACAGGACTTGGGTTCGGTGCACGAAGTTGGGGCAGCCTCGTGGGACGAGCCCTTCCCCTGTGGGGTCTGATGCTCCCTCCAGAGGGGTGGTGTCAGAATCGAGTAGAATTGTAGGACCCTCCAGTCAGTGTCTGCCCAGAATTGGAGAATCCTGGTGGTGTTGAGAAAAACACACGGGAACAGGGNCGGTGTTGAGAAAAACACATGGGAACAGGAAAAGCACCTCTCTGGCCTAAGGCACCCCTTTCTCTTCCACATGGCTTGTACTGACAGAACCACACGGCAACGACAGAACTTCAAGGGCGGCGGCCTCCGCGGGGTTCCTTGTGAGCGAGGGCTCTTGTCAGCACCTGGAAGGCCTTCCTGGTCCCCTGGGAGGGCAGAGTCCACCTTCCCTTCTTGGCTTTCAGATTGCACCTGCTCGTCCTGGGAGATATCACGCTTGCAGGCACAGGTGGGGCCACACCATAGGCACAGGTGTGTATTCTAGCCACACGACTTTTTCCTGCTGCCCTCTTCACACTGGAAGCTGGTGTTGGAGGCATGGACAGCAAGCCAAGTGAGCCTGAGCCCAGATGTGTAGGAGAGATATCGGGGGAGGGGGAGAAGGTCAGACTGTCCAGGACAGACTGGGCACCGGTCAGAGGAGAGAGGGATGCAGCAGTGACTGGTCGTTGTTGCACCACCTGGCTTCTCACTTAGGGCTCAGATGGGTCACAGGCAGCATGAACTGGGGGAGGGCCAAGTACAGAGCAGTCCCTTCCCCCTCTGAGCTGCAATCTGCATCCTCATCAGAGACCAGCCTCTTCAGCTTTAAGATTCGGAGCTCAGCTGGGCTATCAAGCCCCCATTTGTAGTCTCAAATCAGGAAACATTGCAGGCAAGAGGGACCTGACTTCCCCAGGCAACATGACACAGTCTGGCTATGGTCATTCAGCCAGGCTGCGTGACCTGATGCACCATAAGGGGGGAAGATGCCACAGTCTGAGGACTCAGGATGGTCCAAGTTTCTATGTTCCATCTTATTTGCTCTCTGGCATTTGTCATCAATGGGTATTAAATCTAACTGCCCAAGACACAAAGTACAAGAAGCACAGATACAGGAATGTGAGGATAGGTCCCTCCTCATCCTTGTGGCCCAAATGCAGCTTCTTTTTAGGCCTCGGCTCTGGAGGCCCAAATCTCATCATGAAACATCTGTCTTTCCTTTCCTTTCCCTTCCCCCAACTCATCCAATTACAGCGTCTAACATTATCCATCATCTCGTCTTTGTGGCAGCAAGAATCAAAGAGCAGACGGGGGAAATTAATAATAATTGTGGTGTCAAGGCACAGGATGCAATCAGAATTCAACGTAGAAGCAAATACAAACACAAACAAACCATATTTATTCTGAAAGATTGCTTGATTCCCTCCCCTCCCTCCTGGTCCCAAGACCAGCCAATGACAGCGCTCAGGAAAGAGATGCTTCAGCACTAACATGGAGTCTAGGAGCTGATTCTCCAGCCTGGCCTGCACCACCACAGGGAGCGCTGTAATCGAAATTGGAGCGGGGATCTGGGAGCCTCTGAGGAGACGACCAAAATCCAAAACCCACCAGGGTCACGTGGGAAGCAAAGGAAAGACATCCCTCTAATTCAGTGTTAAGCACATGAACTCTGAAAAGATAAATGACAAACTAAAGCATCGATCCAGGAAAAAGCCAAGAAAAGAAGGAACAACCCTCCAACCTTCACCTTCAGGGGATCTAGGAAACAAGGTAGGGGATCCACAACCAGACCTCTTTGGTGGTCCCCCCCACACCAAGCTGTGATGATCCACGCATACAGCTCATGGAAATCATCACAAAATGAGGATATGCAGCCACCTGCAAACACAAACAACTCAACAATCCATGTTAAGGAGAAGGGAGCTTTGGCATGGATCATATAAAATGGCAGCATATTGAAAGCAAAAATAATTATTTTTGGCTTTGGTGTGCATTACACATTCATATTTATATCCTGTTACTGCCTTTCCTTCCTGGCATTATTTTTAGTTAGGCTAGTAGTTAAATGCATTTGCTTTCCATCATCTTCTCCACCCACCGCCCATTCAGACTTGGTAACTGACACCTGTCAGTTTCCCCAGAGGGCCCCAGGCACATGTGAAGGTCTGCAGTGGGGTTGACCAGGAAACCCATCTTTGCCTCTTACTGTCACTGTGTCACTGTCACTGTGATTTTGGACAACGTACTTAACCTGTCCAAGTCTATGTTTAGCAATATTACCCACTTCCAAGAACTCTGTTGAAGAATAAATAAGAAGATGTAAAGGAAGTATCTAGGGCGGTGCTTGGCCCGTAACAGGTGCTCCATGGAGTCGGCTACATGTAACCTGTTAAAAAGCTGGGTCCCTTCACAGCCGGGTGCAATACGCTGTTTCAGAATTTCAGTGAAAACGAATATAGGCATATTTAAAGGGGAAGTCAGAGAGGTTATAGCATGTATCACACAGTGACACTGCCCCAAAGTCCTCAGTATCTATTAACGTTCTCTCAGAAGTTTCACACTCATGGCACCTACTCACCCTTAAATGCATTCTCCACTATTAAATGCACACTACCACCTCCTACCAGACAAAGCTCACAGTCCTGCCACCAGAAGCCTTCTGCTGCACATCCTAACCTCTGGGAAGTCATCTGTGGTTCCCACTAAGACCTCTTTTCTTGTCAGGATCAGTAGAGTGGCAATTCTGGTCAGTGACACCCTCCCGCCACGTAGCTAATGGATGCCAAGAGCCCAGCATTATCTGGCTGCATAGTAGGTACTCAATGGCTAGTAGGCCTCTGTAACATGCATTAAGAGTCGGGAAGTTTCTCCCATGCATGTGCTGGTAATGTTACAGCCATCCTCTCCTCCATGTCCTGAAACCCTAATCTAGCTCAAGGAAGGAGCTGCTTTGGGAGTAGATGGGGTTTAAGATGAATTGCTCTGTGTTAAGTTGTTAGGAGATCACTGAGAGCCTTGTGCACCCATATAACCCTGCAAATTATGCTTTCCTCTAACTTCCACCTTCATGGCCTAGATTGAAGGAGAACCGGCAGATGTTGGGGACCTGCCCTAACCTCAGTCAAACTGACTGGGTCCAGATAATCAGTGTCCCCTTCGGAGGTTCTGCTGTAAATAAATGGATTTTCTAAAACCAAAACACCACTATCTGTATCCCTGTTGCTGACTCCATGTGTTGTACTAGACCACAGTGGTTTTTAAAGTCAGCCGTAATTAAATCTGAATTTGCCACATGACTTTAAATGCAATAAGGCTGTGCGCTGCGATATTCCACAGCCAGCTTCCAGCTTAGGTCCCTGTACCAACGGAGACCTATTCAAATTACAACACGTTTCCTGGGAATACTCTGGATAACAGTAAAGATGAAGGCCCCGAAGTGTGCTAAGCATTGTAAGTCAGTCATCCAGATCTTACAAACTGCATTAACCACAACAAATCCTATGTAGTCCGCACTGACTGGACATACGTGTAGTTAGAGTTGATTTCATCCCAAACCTTGAATCAGAGAAGCATTTATGACTTGAGGAAGGCTCTGGGTGGGCACAGGGGGTCCAATGCTGTGGGAGAGGCTGTAAGTACTTGCTTCACTTTGCTCCAGAGCCTCTGGGTTTCCAAGGTAAAGGAGAGGGAGGTGAACGAATGTGTGCCTGGATGTGATGGATGGAGTAAACCATTTTACATAAAGAATTATTACTATTTTTTTTTTAATTTGCTTACTAGTTCCGTTCTCTTTTCTACTGAGGATTAAAGACGAATGAAACAGCAAGCTTTGAGTCCAGAAATCTGAGGGTGCTTTCTTGGAAGTTCTAAAAGGGAGAAAAAGTNTTAATTTGCTTACTAGTTCCGTTCTCTTTTCTACTAAGGATCAAAGAAGAATGAAACAGCAAGCTTTGAGTCCAGAAATCTGAGGGTGCTTTCTTGGAAGTTCTAAAAGGGAGAAAAAGTAAAATTTGAAAGGAGGAGAGCAGCTGAGAAGGGTGAATAGGGAGAATGCAAAGGCTGGTTTCAAATAGAAATTCTGCAAACTGGAGAATTTGGGAAATTGTTGTAAGGCTGAACTGAACCTACGAAGTAGAAAAGTCCAAATGCAAACTTGAAAGGGGGCATTTCAGGTAAAGGCTGAGAAATCTCTTAAGTGTATGATAGCCCTTCCTCCATGAGGCTTGAGGAGTCTTAAATTGAATATCTGAAAACTCAGAATTATTGTTGATATCGAGCAAGAATTATCTGCAAAAATTGTTTGTTAAGCTTTATTTTGCAAGATAGGTCGGTTTAGAACAGGGGCCTTTTTCTATAAATAGCCAGATAGTAAATATTTTAGGCTTGGCGAACCATAAAGGCTTTGTCACAATTACTCAAATCTGTCATTATAGGGAAAAAGCAGCCATGGACAATGTGTCAGCTAATAAGCCTAGCTATATTCCCATGAAAGTTTTTTTATTTTTTTACTAAAATAAATGATGGACTGGATCTGACCGGTGGGCCTTAGTTTGCCAACCCCTGATACAGAAAGGAAAAAAAAAAATACTTGGACTCCTAATAATTTTACATTGTCCCCCCAAAACAAAGGAGGTAAGATGGTGTATATAAGTCTCATCTTGCAGGAACGCCTGCCAGGTCCATCACTTACAAAAGTTGGAAAGTCAAATATGTCTTTGCAACTTACACCGTTACACTTCTCAAGAACTCCCACCTATCCTTATCTAACGTGAACACTCTGGGGCTAATTGCCATATGCCATGTCTGACCTCAAAGATCAGCGCCTCCATGATGCCCTACAACGATACCCCTGGTTCCCCAAAGAAACCTACCCAATTCTAGCAATGTCACCCCAGGCTTAAGGTTCTTGCCTCTGCTTTCTTAACTCATCTCCCCGACTACAAGTAAATTTCCTTTTTCTCATTCATTCACTTGGCTAAAGCTCTGTGCTTCCCCTGGTGACCACTGAAAACCGAATGAATCTCAAAATCTGATTGAGCTAATGCGTCAGTGGGTGCTCATGGTTTAATGCTGGGACTCTCAGACTGCTCTCTAAATAAGCTTACGGGCACAAGCCAATGTGTCAAGATAAACATATCACAAGATAAATATAATGCAGCTTTCAGAAACATACATTTTATTTGAATAATTTTGGAGGAAAGCTAATATTATAACCAATTCAAAACATCTTATATTAAGGCATGGCTAGAACACGAATATGATATAAATAGTAAGTATTACTAATTAATTTTAATTTTTGAGCTGACCACTTTGTGCTATGACTTCAGATTGCTAAGGATTTGCATTAACTCTTTTTTATAACTAGGGATAAATTTAACATTTGAGAAACACTGTCTTGATATCCATCCCTTCCTGCTTTGATAAGTAAATCAAGGTCAAGTATAATCTCCCACAATTTCTCATCTTCCTTTCCAGAAACATATTTATGCCCACATTTAGTCTTCCCTTGCATCTTTCCTCCAGTTTTGACGGATGAGCTGCAGTTCTATTTAAGCCAACTGCCTCCACCTGTGTACTTGACGCCACCTTCTCCCATTTTCTCTGTGGCTTTCTCCAATTGGTCACCCATAACCTATCCTGAATTTTCCACTCTCCCTCTTCTTCTGGACCTATTGTAATCATAAACACATCCAAGTACCTTCATAATGAATAGCTGTCATTTTATATCATGTCTTCCTTTATCAACCAATTCTTCTCCCTTCCTCATTCTTCTCAAAACACAATTAAAACAAAACAAAACAAAAAGTGTAGACTATGATCTCTCATTCTCTCTCTTACTCTCTCTCTCTCCCCCCTTTCTCAAGTGCTGTTTATTTCTCAACCACCTGCCATATGGGTTTTATCCTTCGTACTCAACTGAAACTGCTTTTAGTAAGATTGCCCAAGACCATATCCCGATTGCCGGCCATATAGAACACTTCAAACCTTAGATTACTTGAGCTATCTGCAGTATTTGATAATGTTGCTCTCTCTTTTTTTCCATAAAATGCATTCCCTGGTCTTTCATAATGACAAGTTACCCTGGTTTTTCTCCTTTTACCCTGTTTGTTCTGTCCCCCATGTTGGCTCCTTTTCTCCTTTTTCTTCCTTCCCTTCCCTTCCTCCCTCCCTCCCTTCCTTCTTGTCTTTACTTCTTCTTCCTCTTCCTCTTTTTCCTCCTCCTCCTCTCCTATTTTGTCTATCTAGACACTGGTGAGCATCAGGGCTCTACTTACCTTTCTCTACACCATCTTTCTAGATGGGTTCAATATTCTCATAATTTTACCTACCAGTATTAGTAATCATTTCCTATGTTATAAATGCCTTCATCCTCAACAACTTAATACCACAAGCATTTATTATCTTATGATTTCTCTAGGTCATGAATCAAAAAGAGGCTAGAATGAGTGCCTCTGGCTCAAGACCTGTCATGAGGTTGTAGTCAAGCTCTTGGGCAAGGCTTAGTTTCATCAGAAGGCCCTTTTGGAGGAATGGTGGAGGCAGGGTGTGTTGGGGGGGGTGGAGATCTTTCAAGCTCACTCACAAGCTTCTTTTTTTCCAGGCCAGTCGGGTCTCTCCACAGGGCTACCTCACAAAAAGGAAGCTGGATTTCTCCAAGATGAGCAGTCCAAGAGGGACTGACAAAGACAGCCCAAGGTAGAAGACCCAATACTTTTATAACACAATCTTAGACATGATTCCGCATTGCCTCTGCTGTAGTCTACTCATTAGAAGTGAATCAGTTAGCCCAGCCCACCTCAAGGGAAAGAAATTACACAGGGTGTGAAGTCAGTAGATGGGGATCACTGGGGACTATCATGGAAACTGCCTACCACACCACCTGTACACTGATTGTCACATGTTTATGTCTGTATCTCTAGGTATCTCTAAGGAGTTTTAGGCTCATCTACTCACTGCTTTCAAGACAGCCCTCTTTGGATGACTCATAGGCATCTCAACTAATATATTCCAAAGAAAACTTAGGTTTTCCTCTATAAATATGGCCTATTTTCTCCTATTCTCCAAATACAGTACAACCACAAACCCAGGCATCCTAGCTAGAACTCTAGAAGGCACACTTCATTTTCCACTCTTTTTCCTATCATGGTGTGATCAGCTTTTATTTCCTGAATTTATTTGCTACGTATTTTCAACCTGTTTCCATTCTTTCCAACCCCTTACCACTTACAAAGTTGAGTTGCTCATTGTTCTTCACCTGGACACCTGACACGAATCTGGCCCATGAGCCCTACAGCCTAAGTAACACAGTCCAACACCCTGCATTTAGTAGATGCTCTCCACTACTCAGGTTATGAGAACAAGGACGGACATGGATAAGAGCTGAAATCTGTAATGCCCACTCTGTTGCCTTGCCTTGCTACTGCCCTCATTGGCAAGGATGGTGATGATGGTAATGATAATATGTGATGAATTACACCACCGCTATAATGAAATGTGAGGTTCAGTCTCAACCATGGCTCTAAACAAGTTATATCTATATCCTGAGACTTTTCAGCCCTTGTCAGAAATGCCAAAATCACGAGTTCCAATGCCACGTGTCATCATCTCTGTTTTTGCACCTGGATGCTCAGTTAAGGCTGAGTCCTCAAAATATACTCTGTTTTTGAATGAGGAAATCATCACAGTATAATTGGAGCTGCTGAAGAGCCTGAGATGTCATTCTAATTGAACACTATTCTGAAGTTTTCCCCAGTGATCTAAGAAGTGGTACATCTAATCAATCATCTAATCAATGATTTAATCATTGTTGATGGACCCATACACAGAACCTCTATATATGTTTTCTCCAGGCTTCCAATTTTGTCCTGTCTCCTGTAAGGACATCAGCACTTCCTCGGAGGGGAATCAACTAAGTCATCACCATCGGCCCATGCTCAGCAGAGAGAAAGCCATGCTGGAAAAGCTATGAGATAGATACTATCACCCAGCAGCAGCAGCCAACCCTATTCCTGCCTGTGAATTCAATGGACTTCCAAACGCAAAAAGACAGTTGGTGCCTTAGGACAAATTTAGCTGTGGCTGAGCTAGATCATGGATGGTTACTAGCATGAAAATTCATTCATATGACTTTGGAATATAATACTTGACACAAGATATATCGTGGCTGCCATGCTCCTATCCCAGATAAGGGCACAGCAGTAACAGATGGAGGAACAAGGCACTTATCTTGTTAGTTGATGGATTTATCTTTTTTTCCTCTTTCCTACATATTCCATAGTGTTTAGTGAGGGGTGGTTTTTACCGTGCAGCATATGGAGAGTGAATTGATTTCTTTTCTCCCTCCTTAATTCAATAAGAACCGGGGTGGAGGATAAACAGCTTGTTGTGCTAGAAAAATTTCCAAACAGTGAAGAAAACGACAAACTGCGTTTTCTTCTTTTTGTGGTGGGGATTTTAGTTCTGGGAAGCATTCCTCCTCAGCAGGAATGGAAATGAGAGTGCTTTGCATGATTAGGATAATGGCACATTCAAGGTCTCTGGGCTTTGGCTGGGGACAGCATCAGCTCATTCTAAGCGTATGGCCAACGAGAGTTGTGCCTGATAAGGGGAAGGGAGGCAATGCCCTGCAATCGAAATACTCTTGACATGATTAATTACAATGGCCTGAAGAACTGTGTTAAGTTTTACTTTCTTCCAATACCCCCCTAAAATAACAGTAAAGAAAAAAATAGGTATAGATAAATTAAACAAGAGAGAAACATCAAACATCAGCAGATGAAATACGTCGACAAAATTGTATAGGACGGAGAGCAGATGAATGAATAGTAACTGATTTAGCCACGCAGGGAAAGTTAAAACTGCGATGCCTGGATGGGAGAAGCCAGCTGATTCAGGCTGCGAACTTCTAGAAATACTCACCGTATATTTATGGAGGCTGTGGTAATGGATGGGGCAGGAAACCAGGATACTGCTGAAGGTCTCTATGAGGAAAAGTCATCTTCCCCAAATCCTCTCTCAGACTGGGGAACAAGACTTCTATCCCAGTAAGAGGTGGAAAGCTTATTCTCTAGAGTAGTGGGGGGGTTTTGTTTGTTTGTTTTATTTTGTTTTTAAAATTTTATTTATTTATTTGAGAGAGAGAGAAAGCAGGAGGGAGAAGAAGGAATCTGAAGCAGTCTCCGAACTGAGCATGGAACCTGGTGTGGGGCCTGATCCCACGACCATGAGATCATGACCTGAGCCCAAACCAAGAGTCGGATGCTTAACCCATTGAGCCACCTAAGCACCTCTAGAATAGTGGTTTTTAAAAATGTGGTCCCCTTGGGGCGCCTGGGTGGCACAGCGGTTAAGCGTCTGCCTTCGGCTCAGGGCGTGATCCCGGCGTTATGGGATCGAGCCCCACATCAGGCTCCTCTGCTGTGAGCCTGCTTCTTCCTCTCCCACTCCCCCTGCTTGTGTTCCCTCTCTCGCTGGCTGTCTCTATCTCTGTCAAACAAATAAATAAAATCTTTAAAAAAAAAAATGTGGTCCCCAATTCAGCAGCAGGAATGTCTGGGAACTTGTTAGAAGGGGAGATTCACAGGCACCACTGAATTACTGAGTCAGAACTTCTTTGAGAGGCCCAGCAATCTGCATCTTAACCAGCCCTGCAGGTAATCGTGACCCACGTTCGAGAACCACTGGGGGACGAGGCACCGTAGAAGCAGAGGCAAGCACAGTTAATTAGATTGGAAGAGTCTTCTCTGAAAATTGCACCCACAAGAATAGTGCAAAATTGCCAAGACGTGAGTGCTCACCAACAAAATGTCTGTTCCTTACCATTAGCTTGCAAAGAAGCCCTCTGGTCAGCATGGTCACATGCACACTTCCGAAGAGCTGCTAAGCCCTTACCTCTCAAAAACAAACAATAAGTAGAAAACAATAAAAAACTCTTGGAAATGAAAAATGCTATAGCAAAAGAAAAAATTTTAAGTAATATTAATTTTAAACATAGTATGATAAAGTTGAGGAACTCTCCCAGAAAGTAGAACAAAAAGATAGAAAATTGAAACGAGAGAATATTTTTTAAAAATACCATGTCCATTTAATGGGACTTCTAGATGGAGAAAGAGTGGAACAAGCAGAGAAAATTTACAAATAAATATCAAAACATACATTTCCAAAACTGACTGAAAAGGAATTCATCAAGTACCAGTGAGAACAAAGTAAAATAACAACAACAACAACAACAACAACAACAGAGTAGCCTACACCAAGCCACTGCATAAAAAAATTCTAAAGTACCAGGGATAGAGAGAATTGCCTAAGACCTTCCTAAGAAAAACTATAGATCACAGAAAGAATCAGAAATCAGAGTGGCATATGTCTAAACAGCCCCCCTGGAAGCTACAGGATAATGAAGAAAATCCTGAGGTAAAAACATTTTGAGGTGAGAATTCTATATCAAACCAAACTAACATTCATGTGTGAAGAAACACATATGATATCGTTCAAACAAGCAAGTTGTCAAAGCTTTCCTCAGGAAGTAACTGGAAAGTGTACTTCTCCAAAGCAGGGGAAATTGAAAAAACGGAAGCCACCGGGCCCTGGAAACAGAGATTCCACACTGGGGAAGGGGCACCGGATGACTAATGAGGAATTTCTGGGTGAGAGCTGTAGGCAGGCCTGGCTAGCATCCCGCTCAGATTGGATGAGGACAGTTGGGGGTTCTAGAAGAGACTCTCAAATAAATACTGTGAACAGCAACAATGAGAAGAGGTAGGCCACTACATGCGTGACAACTTTGTGTAGTGCCATGGGAACAATTCTGGAAAAAACAAGCATACACACACACACACACACACAGACACACACACACACACACACACACACACACAATTAAGTAGCCCCAGGAAATGTAACAAGCTGTATAAGAAAGCAAATGGAGTCATAATTCACTTGATTCAATTTGCATTATATTGATAATTTGAGTATTGACTACTGATTCAACCAAAATCATGAGGTAAAGCTACATGTTAGGAAAATATGAGAAGTAAATGTAATGGGGGAGGGGGTGTGAGAATGCTAAATCTCCACTTTCTGTAGCAAATTAATGTGTAGAATTTAAGAAATAGCTTTATAAGCATGTTATTTAGAAATCTGGAAGTAAATATCAGACTATTCTGATGGCAGTTAAAGATGGTCACCTTTGGAGAATGGGATTCTTGGATGAGGGACACAGGACCGATTTTTTTTTTTAACTACACTTGTCGTAGTATTGATATAGTTATTTTGGGAAAAATAACATTCTTTTTCAAGCCAAAGATTTGCGGTCCTCTGACCCCTAGTCCTAATTCTAATATGTCCTAGTGATGTAACCTTGAACAATTCATTAATCTCTCTCAACTAGGCCAAGAGTTTATCTCTTTGCCTTCTCAATTTAATTGTCACTTCCTTAGAAATGTCTTTTCTGACATCCTCCAATATAAAGGAGGTCCTCTGTCCGTTTCTCTCACAGAAACTTGTTCTTTTTCTGAGAAGTCTTCATACTTTTTAATGAGAAAATTATTCATTTATTATCTATCTTCCCCACTAGATTGCTGAGTCCATTGAGGGATGGGTCTTGGTTTCTTAATCATTATTTCCCCCGTGCCTAGCAGAAAATAAAGGAATGAATGAATTCGTCTACATACAAGTTCATTCTGAGGACTATCTTTCTACATCAAAAATGGCAGTTCTCTTCTTGTAGAAGAATTCTATCTTCCCCACTGCACCCCCTCTGTGCTATCGTGTTATTATAGGTAAGAAATCACACTGGTCAAAAACGGGGCCTTGGAAGTGCAGAGGGTAGAATCCTCCTTCCGTTCTAGGTAGGTTCAAAATCTCCTGCACTTACCAAACATTTTACAACTTCTCAAATAAGAATCATTGAGGAGGGTGTGATCCCGGCGTTCCGGGATTGAGTCCCACATCGGGCTCCTCCCCTGGGAGCCTGCTTCTTTCTCTCCCACTCCCCCTGCTTGTGTTCCCTCTCTCGCTGGCTGTCTCTCTGTCACATAAATAAATAAAATCTTTAAAAAAAAAGAAAAGAAAAGAATCATTGAGGAGGGCACGTATTGCATGGTGCACTGGGTGTTATACGCAACTAATGAATCATGGAACTTTACATCAAAAACCAGGGATGTACTGTATGGTGACTAACGTAATATAATAAAAAAGTATTATTATAAAAAAAGAAAGAATAATTGAGTGTGAAAGTGTTTCTTCCTTGAAATTTAATTCTGTAAATGCCTTTCATCAACCCTCCTTCCACCACCCAAAACAAGAAAGTTCCAGAAAAAGTGGTGTGGAAGGTGGGGTGATATGGGGTTGGGGGCTGATGGAGAGAGGTAGGGGCTTGTGGGGGTAGCAGTGGAGGAGATAGAGGGTGTTGGGGGAGGTGGAGAGTGGGAGGGTTGAGGAGTGGGGAGGAGGTGGGGAGTGATGCGGGAGGTAGGGGGCCAGTGGGGGCTGGTGAGGAGAGGTGGGGGGAGGTTGAGGTGGGGGGGACAGTGAGGTGTGGTGGGGAGGTCAGGGGTGGGGGACTGTGGGAGCAGGTGGGGAGTTGTGGGCAGTGGTAGGAAAGATGGGGAAGGTGGCTGGTGGTGGGGAATGGTGGGTCTCCTTGTTGGGTTCTGTCCTGCCCAGGGCTCTCCTTGCCGTGTGGAAACTCCCTGGGGGGCAAGCAGACCCTCACTCAGTCTGACGCATCAAGAGAGGCACACACTTGGCTCTAGGCTCGATGTAACCTGGAGAGGGTCACCTGTTCATCTGTGAAATGGGCATAGAGACCAACCCACTTCATCCAAATCTCAGGGTGCTGGTGAGAATCAAATGAGATAATTAGCGTTTACTGAATTACTGTGTGGACTGAAGGGCCAGCTGCATGCCGGAGGGTGGGGGTCCTTCATGGGCACAAGAGTCTCTGGTTCCCCGCAGCTCCATATCTATGGTGGGAGGCAAATAAGCCGAGTTTAACAGTCATTAACCTAGACTTGTCTTTGCTCAGAGGTATCTTTTTAACTTATCTGCCTGTCATTCTCCTCCACCTCCCTGAGAGTTAAGTATATGAGAAGGTGTGTGTGGGGTGGGGGGGTGTCTTGAACAGGAGTAAAATATCAAGGACACGTGCCTCAACCAGGGCAGTAGCCCTCACAATGCTGGATGAAAAATTCCGCCTCTGCGTCCTCCGTTGCTTTCCTGCCCCACCCACTGTCCACAAAGCGCCAATGAGAAAGCCATACTCCGAAGGAGTGACAGCCATCAGGGAAGCTGCCGTCCCGCGCGTGGCTGAGGAGTGGCTATAAACACGGGCAGGTACCACTGATAAACAGCAAAAGGCACACATAATCGAGACCATGGGGATTTTTGCAGGTCTCTGCGACACTTTGCACCGAGCTGCTACAAATCAAGCTAACGTGTATCCCCAGAGCCCATCTCCCTGCCTCTTGGAGGAGATTGCAGTGAGCCTCGGGGGACAGCCTGGTGGATAGAGAAGATCCTGACTGGGATCCAGCCATGGGGTGAGGAGGCCTGTGGGGAGATAGGCTATTAGGGTGGCAGCCCACAGGATCCTGCTGGGAGATAGCATTCTGGGCGAAGCAGATTATCTGGGGTGTGTGGGCCAGCAAGGTCCCTGGTGCTGTCACCTGCAGGGAGGATGTCTAATAGAGGAAAATGGGCAGGGTGCGCTGTGGGGGCCCGGACCTGTCAGCTCTGCTCTTGCCATCTGAGTGCTGTGATAAGGTACAGGACAGGTGTCTTGCTGAAGAAGAACCATTTAGTCCTGATGAACTTGCTGCTTCCCTTTTCTGTAATCAGTCTGGATCTTTGCCCACTGTCACTCTCAAACCGCTCGAGGCTCTCTCTCATTTTCCTGACCACAGCTATATGTTGTGCTGTGTGGCCTGGGAGAAAACCCTGGATTCCTGTCCTTCCTCTGCCGTTAATTGACTTGGCAGCCCAGAGGAAGCCAGTCCTCTTGCCTGTCTGGGGCTCAGGTGTTTTGTAACTTCTGTGTTCCAGACACCTTCCCATCGTAGGCTTTCTGTGGCTCTCTCAGTCTGGATTATTCCCCTCCCTACCATTCACACCCCCATCCCTTAGATTTTAGATTTTAATATCATTTCATCAAAAATCCTTCCCTATACCCTTTCCATGGTTGGGGACCCTTATATATTCTCTTAGCGTATTATATTTTTGATTTGTGGCACTTACCACACTTTAATTAAAGCACTCCTTGTGGCTGGGCTCTGCCCATCTATGGCCTCTGTGCGTTAGCATGACCAGCACCGCTGCCTGCCCAGGGCCTCGCACAGTGAAAGGCACTCCACGAATGTACAGGAATGAATGAATGAATAGTCAGCAAATGCCTTTTGAGCACAGCTTAAGTGTTTCGTACTATGCAAGGTAGCAGGATCATGGTGAACAAGACACCATCCTTGTCCTCCAGAAGTTCAAATAACATCTGAGGCACACTGAGGAGTCTACCAACAGTGGCCCTGTCAGCACCATGATCAGGGTAAGATCAGAGTGCCCTGGGACGCATTGGAGGGAAATGCAAGCTATTTCTGGAGTTGAGGAAAGGTTTATGGTATGAATTCATAATTGTATTATAAATCTTACTGAAAAAGTATATTAGAACAATGCATGTGAGGGAAAAAAAAAACAATCCTGGTGATACAGAGAGTAGACAAAAATGCATTCTTAAGCATTTCTTTACATGAGAGACCCCTGGCTTGATAAGCATTCACATAGCATGTATGGAAACATCGGAGCCAGCCATTCAAGTGGCTTTAGTGTTCCCTGTTTTTTTGATTGTTTCAACATTTCTGTTTAAGTCATGCAGCTTACTTATTTTTGTGTTACTTTGTGTCTTTATTATTCATACTTTTTCATAATCATAATTATCATCAGTGATACAGATAATTACTCTAAAAAGTAATGATGTCCAGAATCTGGGCTCATGATTGACTTGTGAAAGCACTTAGGACCCTCACTGAATTCTTACAACACCCCTACAGAACAGGTATTGTATCCCTATTTACTTATACTTTGGGCTCAAGGAATCTGAGGTTCAATTGGTCCTTGCCCACATCTTTGAAGTGAGGAAGAAGCCAGGTGTTTTCTTCAGCCCTCCTGTGTTCCTTGCATCCCTCTCGGAGAAGACTGTTCCTCTCTCGGCCATCTCTCCACTCTGTGGCTCAGGGAATCCACACTTCATTTTCAGCTGCCTTCCTCATCATCCATGCAAAGTATTACCATCACCTAGGTCTCGGGCAAGAGCTTCTTGGCAGACACACATCTACTTTGAAGACATCAAGATCAAGAAACACTTCAAGGAAGAAGTGACCCAGTACACCAACTCCTTCAAGGAAATCAAGTTCAGGAAGGAATGAAAAGCTTAGCCACTGGTAAGGTCATGGTTGTCCAGGGGTCACAATAATAGCTGATTTGCAGTATGCTGAGAAATAAGATTTGATGACCCACTTTCAAGAAGTTTAGCTATGAAGCAAAGTGAAAAAGCAAAGGGTTGTGGGCAGAACATTGTGGGGTAGGGGGCATGGAGGTGAGGGCCAATCCTAGTCATGATGAATTAATGATTTTAAGCTATCAGTCTGCAGATTTTCAGATTCATTTGCCTTGTGAATGCCTGGGGGCCGTAGTTCAAAAACGCCGAAGACTGAAGGTAACATCCCCCCAAGATTCATATGTCAAACTTAGTTCCCATGTGATGGTATTAGGAGGTACAATCTCTGTTTAGGTCATGAGGGTGGAGCCCTCATGAGTGAAATTAATGCCCTTATAAAGGAGACTTCAGAGAGCTCCCTTCCCCCTTCAGCCACATCGAGGACACAGTGAGAGGATGGCTGTCTGTGAACCAAGAAATGGGCCCTCACCAGAGACTGAATCTGCTAGAACCTTGATCTTGGACTTCCCACCCTCCAGGACTGCGAGAAATAAATTTCTGTTGTTTCTAAGCCACTCAGTGTATGGTATTCTATTATAGCAGCAGCCTGGATGGAAGAGAACGAAAAAGTTTCACTAAAAATATATATAATGGTCATTTCCCTCTTTCTTGTCCCTGGATCTGAGAAGGTAAACTGAAAAGCTATAACTTTTAAGACATTCTGATTTGTCTGCTAGATCTTTGTCAAAGGGTCCACATTTCTTATCTCAGAGATTTATTTGGTTTGCTTTGAGGAGTAGGAAATGGCCTTTCTTACAGTTACCAAAACAAATCAAAATAAAGCAAAACGCAAAACACAAGAAACACAAATGAGATACCTTGACCTCTCAGGTGCTACCTAGTCTCTTGCTTCAGAACTGGACAAGCTGGTGAGACCCCGCTACCTCTCATTTCATCCCAGACACAACCTGAACTCAGGGAAAGCTACGTATCTAGTTTATTCAAGGTCAAAGTCTTTCTTCTCCCTGGCAGGCCCCCCACCACCAGTCCTGCCGCTTCCCTCCCCCTCCACCTCTGAAGGTCAAAAGGGTAAAGACCAACTCTGGGGAAGATAATAGAGTGACAGCACCTCATAAAAGGGAAATATAAGGATCGAGGCACAGTGCTGCTGGCCAGATTAGGTGCTTCTGTCGATATGGTGAGGAAGAGTAATGTTGACCCTGTGAACTCAATTTGCTTCACTGCTTTACACTTAAGAAAATATTCCAGTTCTTCCTCTGCCTTTTGTGCCCCAAGAAAGCCCAATGGCTGCATCTCTCTGCAACCTGCCACCTGCCTACTAATTTAGTCGTTGAGCAGGGAGGCCTAGTTCTGACAGGTGGGCCTTCTGACAAGGGGAGAATGGATATCAGGGTCTCTGGCCTTTGGGCCCAAGCCCAGGCTGATTTCATTTCAGATTAAGAGCTGCTGAAATGCAGCAATCGATAACTCACCTCTTTTGTTTGCTTGTTTTTTTCCGAGTCCCTAAAGAGATTAGATCTGATTTCTCAGACCTTTAGCAAATTTAATTGTTTTTTATTCACAGTTGCTCAATACAACTCTTTAGAAGCTGGAAGCAGAGAAAGTCTCCCCCTGCATACTGGGTTACTTTGAAATAAAAAGCCAGAGTTCCTCAGGTGTGCCAAGGAGCACAGGATCATGTCAGCGTGAAGATACATTTGCTTCCTGTGGCCACTCATGGCTCACCACCACCCCTCCCTCCACCACCCTGGACAGATTTCTCCTCCTTACTCATAGGATCAGCAAAGAAATATGTGAACATGAAATCAAGAACTTGTACTCTCAGTTCTCAGACTTCATCCTGACACCCGATCTGAAGGGAAGGATGACCTCTTCGCCAAACAGGACCCTTCTGGGGATGCGGAAGGAGAAGAACATGGCTGCAGAACTCACAGGCCCTCAATGACTACTTCCAAGAGGGTGACACTCGCAGTCTGTCAGCAGGAAAGGCCACTGGTCTCCTGTTCAGAGACAGCCCCCACTACAATCAGCTTTGATAGGGTCCCACTTGGCAAGAACCCAAACTCACTGCATACACCTTACTGTCTTCACTGTTGCTCTGTTTTCATCAACATTTTACTATTCCCAAGACTCTTGCCCAAGTAGATAACAGTTGCAAATAACTCCAGGAACTCCCTGAAAGCCCATTAAGTTATATATATATATATATATATATATATATATATATATATATATATAGATATATT
>NC_048225.1:26014800-26047101 GCF_002007445.2 Ailuropoda melanoleuca | reverse complement strand
TTATATATATATATATATATATAAAGACATGTTCTACCCCAAGACTCCTTGAATCTACTTACCTACTCTTTGTATCTCCTCCAGCCCTAACCAATTATATTATGACCCTTATGAATCCTAATCAGCCCCTCCTTAGCACTCACATTGAAAGACCCAGGTAAAGCCAGGCTTGGACATCTCAAAAAGTAGCTTCAATTTGCCCTCCCACCTCAGAAGTGTTAAGAAGGATGTGGAGAGATGGTGCTCTCATTACAGCAGAAAGTGATGAACATGGTTTTCCTTTATTAACAGGGTGTTTTAGTGATTTTGGAGGGGAGCCAGTATTTGACCCTACCTTTTATTAAAGATAAAAAGAGACATCAGACTTAAAATGGAGTCATTTGTGCTAAGCCCCAGGTCTGCAAATCAAGACTTAATATCTAACCAAATTGCAGTTTCAGCCTCTCCAAGGAAAGTGACCTTAACCAGTTAATCTGGAAGTAGCGAGTCCCCACTAATAAAGTAATCTGCATGGCAGACCCCGCCCTTCCCCCAACAGAAGGTGACCTTGCTTGAAATAATCTACCCAATAGCACCTTCCTTTTTCTGTTCCCTTCTGCCTATAAAAGCTTTCCATTTTATACAAATCCTTGGACCTCCTTTCTATTTGCCGGGTGGAATGCTGCCCAATTTATAAATCATTGAATAAAGCCAGTTAGATCTTCAAATCTACTAAGTTGAATTTTTAAAAACATATTTGGTGGCAGTGGTGGGATCTGAAGCAAACTCCTAATGACATTCAGGAACAATGAGAAACACAGATATGGCTTCTGTAAACACTTTAGAGTTATCTGTCTTTCTACCCATTTCTGAAGGCTGTAAGTTTCTCTCAGTTCTGAGTTCTTCTCTCTTTGTGTCAAGTGCCCAATATAGTTGGCTTCCCGGTCAGTTCCATGCTGGGAGCTTCTGGTAGTTCAGGATGCAATTCTTGTTGAACGAGTAGAAAACCCCAGTCCTTGATTCTATCCCAAGATCCACATGGGAACTGTTAGTGGGAGTTGACATTTTCTCCATTTATGTGGCGCTCCCAGTCCACCGTGCCCATTTGTTGAAGTCTGTTGATTCAATTCTTTTCCCAGTCCAAGGTTCCATGGTAAGAATAGTGGATGGTGCGTAGAAGGCCTTCTCTTAGACAAAATGCAGTAACATCTCTTGGTTACTGCTGAAATATTAAGGTTTGCATGTTTATTTGTCTTGATTTGCATAGATAAAGTCTATTGCTAATGGAAATCTCAGAAGCAGCTGAAAATCTTGGGAGAACAGGTTTAAAAGCTGCTAGAGCTCTCACCACCTAACCCCAATACTCCTATGTTAAAAGAAGTTGGTCACAGAATGGGCTATTTTGACACCAGGTCACCCAACGACCTCAAGAAGGTGCAACAAGGTACACTGTGAAACATGACACATTTCCTTTCTCAACCCAGTGGTCCATCCCTTTTGGGTATTAGTTTGGCTTTGTGGGGGCACAAAGGCTTAGTTAGCTAGCTAGCAAGCTAACTAGCTAACTAGCTAGCTAACTAACTAATTAAATAAATAAAACAGGACCTTTAAAATCCAAAGAGGTAAGAGTGCCACTTTCTAGTACACCTGCTTATTTTATGTCTAAGAACTATGGTACGGAAAGTTATAAATATCTATAAAAATGGTAAAATCTTACCCAAGACAACCTAGAGTTACAACGGTCATTATGGGGAACATTTCAATTAGACAAGATCATTCATTTAACAAGGACGTTTGATAGCAAGTGTTCCTGCATTAAACAAATAGAACGGGATGCCTATTTTAATATCTAATATTTAATTTAAAGCTTCCAAAAGGCTTCAAGATTCCAAAATAGCCTTATTGAAAGTTTCAGTGCAAAAGTGTAATGAAAAATTAAAGACATAAAGGCATCTAAAAGAACACCGTGACCTCCCCCATTACTCCCACTTCTAAGAGTCTATCATTAAAATACTGGCCCAGAAATGGATATCTCATTTTAATTCAACTGACAACCTGGAGAAAAGATTGTCCTCAAAGGTTTTGTGTAAATTCTTCAACACCAACTTGAATGACTCCACATCTACTTTCAAAGGAAGGCCCCATATGGGCCCATCCCAGAGTAGATGAAACTCTGATGGGTTTTTTTTGGTAAACTGCTATGCTATTCCCTTAAACAACCAGGGGAAACTAAAATTATTCAAAACCTTAGAGGAATTTTGTTTTGTTTTAGGACTCCTCCCCTAAGCTAATGTACCCAGAGGGGAAGAGAAACCCTGTGAAACTTACGTGAAAGGATTTACTAAACCATTCCAAAGGCAAACAGCTCTGAATCCAGAACATAGAAACCTTTTGATTTCCATCTCAGTTGGAAATCTTTTCCTTGGTGTGTGTGTATGCGTATAATTGTGTTTGTGAAATACACACACACACACACACACAAATTAGGATAATGTGGTTAGATGTGTAGATCAATCTATGATGTCATTTAAATGGAAACCTAATTTTTGAGGAATTGAGAACAACTGTCCTTATCTTACAAATCTTAGCAAAACTAGAAGTGCAGCTCTAGAGTCAGTTTGAAGCCCATCTATTATTCCTTTTTACCAATCACCAAGTCTCCCCTATATATCTCAAAAGACTTATAAATATTGGCCTTAAGAAACTAAAGTTCTCCTTGGTGGAACTTGGATTCTTTCCTTATGCCTTTGAGTTGTAAATGTTAACATATCTAGCCTGTCTCTTTAAAGTACACACTTCAAGGAGGTAATTTTTATCAGATGGAGAACAAAAAGGGTAAACAACATTTGAAATTTAGGTGAATGAAAAATCATGTATCTTCTCCACAAATATTAGTAGAAAGCTTTAGTCATCTAAGCAGGTAACTTTAAATTATTCCATCTACCACAAAAACAACTTAGGTCCAACTCCTTTTATAACTAGTGACTTTTGTACTATTATACCTGATTCATAGCTAAAGTTTTAAAATGGAAGCTCTGTGTGTGTGTGTGTGTGTGTGTGTGTTCTTACTCTAGATGTGTGGTATTTTCTACCTCCAAATGGTATCACTTAAATTAATTTGTAAAAGAGCTCCGTATAATTGCCTTGAAGAGAAATAGGACTTATATGAATAAAGGATTCCTAAAACTCTCAGAAATATACTAGAAACTAACCGAAATGTTTTTCAAGTTCATGTGATCTGAAACAGTCTTTGGTAAATAAAAGCTAGTTAAAATTTGTTAGATTGATTAAAATAGGTATGTTTCCAGAATTACCAGCATTAAAAATAATGCAGACTTACAACTTTATTCTACTTGGGTTTATTAGTCAAATAAATCCACGTTATCTCCGTTAGAAAAATTTGTCAGCAAGAAAAATAGCTTGGGATGATGGCTTGCTTTATCTAATGTCTCATGAAGTTTTTGTGGGTAATCTAAACATAATTCTTGAGAACAAGTGTAATAGATGTAAGTGGGATAAAAGTTTCTAGGTGAACTTGCTAAATAGTTTCCCCAAATCTTTTTGGTAACCTGAAATCTTAAAATTTGCTAAGTTAAATTAAATTATGCATAGTTATTTCATATCTATATCTTACCAAATAAATAAAATACTAAAACACTAATTACTGAACATAGGCTTATGTACTTTTGGCTTCCTTTTAGAAAAGATATTTGGCTCTATTAATAAACAGGTTTTGTGCTACACTAAATAATTTACTATAAGAAAGCATATGTTTTTAAAATTAAAAAAAGTATTCATAATTTTTTTTCTAGCCACAGAATGCTAATGTAAAAGACAGTTCGCAATTGTTCGCTTCTTTAAAAATTAAGGTTTTCTGGGATTAAAAATTATAATATATATATTATAATATATAATTACATATAATTAAAGCTACTAGAAAGAATAAGGAAGATATCTCTGTATGCAAGAAAAGTAGAATATGTTTTTGGTAAAAGAAGGTATGTGGAATGGAAATGCATTTTTGTTAAGAAAAAAGAAAGTAACTTTGCCCTAAAATGAGACTGGTTATTTCGGCATGGGAAAGAGAAAAAAAAAATAAGATAAAATTGCAGAAAATTATTGGAAAAGGAATCTTGGGAAATGAATTTTGTGTGTGGTCAACCTGGCTGAGACGAAAATGAATTTAAGTAAAAAAAAAAAGTTTTAATGTCAAAAATACACTGATGCAAAATCAGAATTGGTCTTCTCTTTGTTAAAAGGACAACATTTTTTGGACTTTTGGTCTGTTTTCAGTAACAGGTTATGAAAGTCTCTTTATCCTTTAAGTAATTTGCCTAGAAAGCAAAGAAATTATGTCTTTCCAAAATAGCTTGCTGTGTTTCATGTTATCTTTACCATCAGGTCTCTGATTACTAAAGAAACTGAGTATTCTCTATTAAAAGAGCAAACGCCATTTTGTTGGTTTTACAACTATGTAACTTCGGTATTTGCCTGCAAAGTCTTTAATTGTCATTATGGATAAAAATTTAACTAAGTATTGTTTCCTAGTAACCTATGATCTCTTTGATCAAAGGTTGTTTACCTTTTGATGCTTTTGACAAACTTCCCCAAATCAAATTCTGAATGAAGTCTTTTTAACCTCAAACTAATTTGGGGATTTTTCAAAGGGTTCCAGGAACATCTCAAAAGATTTGTTCTATCTACTTATAAAAAGGAAAATTTTAAGCTAATTAGACATGTTTTAGATGTTAAGTTGCATGGGAAGCATTGTCAAATAAGTAATACTAAGCCTTCTTTACATTGCATTAGTAGAAGTATGTAAGTGTTCCAGAAATTATATAAAATTCCCAAAGTCTAATATGTTCTAGTATAAAGTTATTATCATAATTTCACTTAACATTTAAAAATGTGTGTCACAAAAATAACCAACCACGTTTCCTTGTTAATTCCATTTTAATGAACTCTCATAAGATCTTTAACAATGGGCATTTTTAGGTCTTTTGTCATTTACAGATAGTTACTGTTTTACTCAGATTCTTTTGCAAAAATGTTCCTGAAAAATTGCATCATTTTAAAGGAGATTCACAGAAAAAAACTTTGACAAGTAGAGGTTTCTGATAACTTTAAGATCATAAAACTGAACTGGGTAAGAATTTCTAGAACTAATGGAAAAACTGGGTTTAAGCAGAACAAGCATCATTTACATGGGTCTGAATGAACTAAGGGGGATGATTATAATTCTCTATGACTTTTTGTTTGAAACACTGATGATTCTTTAATGTTTTATTTTTCTAGATTTAAGGAAACCTTTTCTTTCTTTCTTTCTTTTTTTTTTTTAAAGATTTTATTTATTTATTTGACAGAGATAGAGACAGCCAGCGAGAGAGGGAACACAAGCAGGGGAAGTGGGAGAGGAAGAAGCAGGCTCATAGCGGAGGAGCCTGATGTGGGGCTCGATCCCATAACGCCGGGATCACGCCCTGAGCCGAAGGCAGATGCTTAACCGCTATGCCACCCAGGCGCCCCTAAGGAAACCTTTTCTTAAGCTATCTATGACTTACAGCAATTTGGTAAACTATATCATTATAAACAAAGATGGAACATTTACTTTTTCTCCCTACTTGATTCTTGCAGAATTTGAGAACTTGAGTATTCTTTTCATGGCAATAGAATTAGTTATTTGCATAAGCTCAGTAAGAATCTGTTCTCCTTATAACAGGACACTATTGGAAACATTAGTAACATTACCAAGCCTTGTCTGGAATGTCGTGTTTGAGAGAGATATGTATAGACTCAGAAATGTCCAGACAGCTTTAAGGAGTTATTTGGAGAGATCAGTTCAGTACCTTCCTTATAGGGTTCCTGGAAGCCTTACCAGGTAAATAGGGAAAGTTATTGCCTGGCAGGCCCAGGAATCTCAGGTCATTTTGGGGGACGTTAAGAAGAAAGGAATTTACCCAAATGACAGTTATTATAAATAAAATCTAATGGTGAGTCCTTGGCTTAGCTTCCTGGCCTCAGAGGCTTTTAATAGTTCAATTTGAGATTCCTTTTGCAAAGTTCCAGCAAAACGGTCTTTAAAAAGAGCTTATATGGTTAATCACTATTCTTGCTGCAATTACGCAAATAATCAGACCAAGTTTAACGCAAGCAAATTAGTTTTACTGTGATTATCTTTGGTTAAAAAAATGGGGGTTACAGCCAAGAGAAGTTATATTTGTACCTCTGTGGACATTTGATTCTAGTCCTGTTAATTATCTTTGAGGCTTTGTTATATACCTGTAAACTGGTCTGGTTCCTGAATTATCCTAGTTTCCTCAAATATCTGGCTATGACTCTCCAAACTAATGTTTCCAACTTTCTCTTACCCTCCTGATTTCAAACTATTAAGAATAAAAGGTGCCCTTGAATGTCCTTGGAAGGGACTATATCAGATACTCCTCTCTCCCCAGGTGGTAGACAAACTTCAGGGACTAAAACCTTAGGTATACATCTCACATATTAAGAAGGCTCCACCTGACATCAGTGTAGACTGCTTCCACCCAAGCCACTGGATCAAGACTTCCTACTTTAATGAAATACAAAAAGCTTTCATCTTTTCTTTCTTTCCTATATACCTGCATTGTCCTGGAAAGATAATGACCTCATCTGTATTTCCTAGGCCATTGCTAAGGGTGTAACTTTTCAGACTGCTAGATTTGTCATCAGAAGCTCTGATCTGTCCACTAACAGTGTCACCTTAGCAAGAGTGGCTTGTGCCCTCACTGAATTTATCTTTGTCTGCAGTGGTTATCATTTTCCCTGGGCTTAGGGACACTTAGATGCCTGGCACATAACTGGGCAATGTCTCTTAGGTTATCTACTGTGCCCCGAACTGTTTACAAACAGACCAAGACACCTCATGGGTCCACTCTGAATTTATACCACCAATCAAGAAGAGACCTGTCAGGAGGTGTTCAGTGTTCTGGATTTACCTCCTTTACCAGGACCCTACTTCCCTGGTTAGGACTGAGTACGGTGAGGCCATGATAGGGAAAATCTGTTGTGAAAGCAGTAGCTGCCCAAAAAAGTCCTTAGACTCTGGCCAAAGTTGTTCTTGTTAACAGGAGAGCCATTGATTACCTTTTAGCTGAGCGTGGAAGTGTCCATGCTATGGCCAGCACCACCTGCTGCACCTGGATTAACACTTCTGGACTGGTTGAAACTCAGTTGCATGAGATCACTGAGCAAGGCATTTGCCTTAAGAAAGCGATTCCTTCAGTGGGGTCTTTTTTTGACCTGTTGGATTTTGTTTGGTTTGGGTCTTGGGGACCATGACTCTGAAGTATACTACAGACATTGGGAATTATCCTGCTTATAATAATCGTAGTCATCTACCTGGCATGCCATATTTTCTCAAAAACTTTAAATGCATTTTCACAGATGCTAGCCACCAAGCAAATGATCTCCCTAAGACTGGAACATCAGAAAAGGAATGAAGACAACGACAGACTTAAAAATTGTGACTCTGAAGTCATGGCCTGTGAGTATCAGAGAGGTTAAGCAAAAACATCATGACCTGTAAATGCGACACAGAGAATCAACAAAAATGGTGAGCGGGGTACTTGAGAGTGGTGCTAATGCCTTAAATTTTAACCACATCTCTCAGTGAAGCTGAGAATCTAATCAAAATGGGGGAACTGTTAAGAAGAGAAAAGAGAGAGAGAGAGAGAGAGAAGGTCAAAAGTTGAGTCACTTGTGCTAAGTCCACATAAGCAACCAAGACTTAATATCTAACCTAACTGCAGTTTCAGCCTCTCCCAGGAATGGAACCTTTAACTAGTTGATCTAGAATTACCTGGTCCCCACTGGCGAAGTAATCTGCATGACAGACCCTGATATTCCTACAGAGAAAACAATCCACTCTCCCTTAGCAACTTTCTTTTTGCCATCTTCTGCCTACAAACGTTTGCCTTCCATTTTGTACAGCTCCCCAGACCCGGTTCATATTTGCTGGAGGGGATGCTGTCCATTTCATGAATCATTGAATAAAGCCAATTAGATCTTCAAAGTTACTCAGTTGAATTTTGTGCTTTTTTGGGGAACTCTTCAGAACTCTTCCTCCACTCATTTTTAAGTTTTCTTTACCATGTTGTAAGGTTTTAAATGTGTTTATTATTTAGTATTTTGGGGTCTTAACATCAAAAGGCTGCCATTGATTGAGATGCCTGACCCAGACTGTTTAGATCTGCCTGCGTGTGACTCTCAGCTGGGAACTGTGGGAAAGTGTTTGGAGTCTATGGCCTTAACGTTGAATAAAACCTGGCACATAAGCAATTCTGTTTAAATTATTTCTTAACTCCCACCTACCAAACCATACCCCCCAAAAAACAAACCAAGCCACACCAAACAACCCTCAAAAAGGTAAGTAACAAATATCTCCACTTTAAAAATGAGAAAAGTCTGTCCTGCAATGGCTTCCCCAAGGCGTGAAGAGAGGGGACAGAATAGGAACTTCAATTCGGACCTTTTCCGCCTTAGCCCAATGTTCTTTACAACGAAGCACACTTCAATCCCAGAAGATAAATGAAAAAAACAAGAGGTCACAAATAGAACTAAACTATTGCAAAGCAGACAGTAAATTATCATGATGCGCCTTTTGAGGAAAATGCTTGTTCACAGGCCAATTAGGTACCTGAGGCGTTTATCTGTAATAACTTGCCTGCCTGTCAGATGGGTCTATGTGGTTCGTGCATCCCTGAGAAATGGAAAATTCAGGCTGGCAAAACTTTCCCAGTATGGAGGCAGGCAGCCAGCATGGACCCGGCCAGTGTCACGTGAGCCACGCCACCCTCCACCTACCCTCCACCCAGGCCTGTATGCAAATCACCTAGCAGGAGACCAGGAGTCAATTGCTTTCCCATCTGCTATTTTCTGTCTTTCTCCTTCTCTTTCAAAAAAAAAAATTGCAGAAATTCATTCCACTCTGCATTAGTGCTTGATGTAATGGTGCAAAGCATTTTTCATTTATCATCATAATGCCAGTCAAAGGAACTCCTAATAATGTAAATGCAGGAGAAAAGCCATTAGGGTTTATTTGCATGGTAGCTTTAAGCTCATTCTCCACTCAGGGTGTGAAGTGGGAGTCAATGGCCAGGGCTACCTCCCCAACCAGCTGGCCAAGTGGACACTACATCTAGCCTCTGCCTGGCGGAGCCTCGGAAAAAATGGAAATGCCCCATCGAGCTGGGGACCAGAGCTGGGAATGCAGAGGCTGTTGATTTTCCCGGAGGAACTCCAGACTGCTCTGTACAACTCTGTTCCTGGACAAGAGGTGGACAGGTGCTGCCTCCCGACCTGGAGGCAAGTTGGATTTGTGGACCTCTGGCAGCCTGCCATTTTTGAGAATTCTGAGTTGGTATCGGAAAACTCTCGCGGTTTCTGAACAGCTAGTGCTTTCCTGCCTGCTCAGCAATAAACACTCCTGGGTGAGCGCTAAGCCCTTCATTCTTTGTACCCTGGACGTGCCTACCATGCAGCCAGATACCAGGAGAAGCTAAAGAACAATGTGATCTCTCACTAAATGAACAAATAAACTGTGCTTATACAGATCCTACCAATCAGCACCTTTAGATATTTTAAAATATATATCAGCTTTATCCCGGCAAAACTTAGGAAATCAGGTATCTTGGAGCCGAATCTTTATTACAAATAGATTCTCCTCTAAATCATCATACCAGAACAGAAAAAGCATGGACTATGGAGACAGAGAGAACTGAACTTATAACCCTGATCTGAAGCCTCAGTATTCTCCTCTGTATAATTGGTGTAATGACTCCCCCCGTCTAGCGTCACTGTAAGGGATAACTGAAAGGATGTGATGTAGCACCTTGCAAGGTCTTGTCCAAGTGCAGATTCTGATTCAGAAGGTCTATATGGGGCTTGTGTGACTCTGTCTCTAAAATGCTCCCAAGCAAAGAGAATGCTGCTGGTCCTGGCACCACATTTTGACAAGCAAGGATGTAGCCTGCCGAGGACAATGCCTGGCACATAACATGTGCTCAGTGCACATAGAGCTTCTTATTGATCGTTTGCTTCTTGCAGACGACTTTATTCACTGTTACAAAGTGGAAATAAGAACAATAAGAGATGTGGTGCCCGATCTTAAGCTGACAATTTATACAATATTCAACAATGATTTAAAATTTAGGAGAAATAAATTTCACATGTAAAATGCCCATCAAATAAGCAAGCGGATTTACAGTGTTGGAGAAAGGAGTGAAATTAGACATCTGCAATGACTTCCTGCATGCTGTCTTCTTGATGTATACTGGAATACATATTTTTGAAGGACAGGGGAGGGAAGAGGGTTCTGAGGAGATTTCCTCCCCAGACTAGTGTCTAAAATGGCTCAGGTTCCATATGATCTGGAAGAGGGAAAATGGGCCAATTTACTTTAGAAGATATTTGCGAACTTTGGGGATTCTGAGATTTACCCTAGATATTTGTCACCCAGGGGGTTTCAGGAGGACCTCACAGCTTCTGGTTTTCTATTTAATCTGTGCCTGATCAAAAACTAATGGTCTTTTTAAAGAAGCAGGTATAAGGCTGCCATCTCCTAACACTGGTTTCCAAGCACCCAGTTCCGTGGTAATGTCCTGTAACTTCAAAAGCCAAAGCAAACGGCTTCTTCCCAAAGAGAAACTGAACATTTGATGGTACTTGATAAACCATTCTTTCTCCAGCATTTCAAATAAGAAAAGCTTTTTTTACTCCTCTCTTCATCTTTTGATCAGTTTAATTCTATTTCCCCTATGGGAAAACCAAGGCATAGAAAGTTAAGGTTTTTGCTTAAAATGGTTCTTCCAGAGCCAAGTTAGTGGAGTCACGACTGCTATTTCTCTTTAGAGATGCCCCCATGATTTCTTACCTCCTAATAGTCAGGAGGCTGCATGGTATGGTGGTCAAGAACTTTGCTTTGTATAGGCACAGGCATTCAAGTCCCGACTGGGATATTCACTAGCTTGGTAACCTTGAGCCAGCTCATTTATCTCGCCAGTGTCTATTTCCTCCTGTGGGAGAGTGATTTTGAAACACTTTATGAGGGGTCGTGGTGGTGATTAAATGAGATAATGTTCATGATACTATTAGGATCATGCCTGCCACATATGAATTCTCAATAAATGTGATTGTTATTAATAGTATTAGTATAGCAGAGAGGTTAAGAGTAGATTCAGAGCCAAATTTCTGGGTTCAAGTACTATATTTACTACTTATAGGCTGAGCACCTCTTGCAAATTACTAAGCTCTTTGTGCCTCAGATAATGAGATTATGTATAATGCCTGCTTTGAAGGGTTGTTGTGAAGATTGAAGGAGATGTTTTTAAGGGCTTGAAATAGTGCATGGTATACAGTAAGCACTCACTGTTTTAGGAATTCTTATCACCGTCCTCATGTCTATAGGCAGCAGGCTGATTTGTGTCCCCCCAAAATTCACATGTTGAAGTTCTAACTCCCAGTTCATCAGAATATGACCTCAGAATAGGTGGAGATAGGGTCTTTACGGGGGTAATTAAGGCAAAATTAAGTCATATGAGTCAGGCTCCGATGCTACTTGGCTGGTGTCCCTATAAGAAGAGGAGGTCTGTGGGCGCCTCGGTGGCTCAGTCAGTTAACCATCTGCCTTCAGCTCAGGTCATGATCCGAGGGTTCTGGGATGAAGGTCCACGTCGGGCTCCTGCTGAGCGGGGAGTCTGCTTCTCCCTCTCCTTCTGCCACTCCCCCTGCTTGTGCTTTCTCACTCTCTATCAAATAAATAAATACAATCTTTAAAAAAAAATAAAAAAGAAGAGATCAGGGCACACAGAAAGACACCAGGGATGGGTGCACGCACAGAGTAAAGGCATGAGGACACGGAGCGGAGACCATCTACAAGCCAAGGAGAGAGGCCCCAGAGGAAACCAACCCTGCCAGCCCCTTGATTTTAGCCTCCAGCCTCCAGAACTGAGAGAGAACACACTTCTGTTGGTATTCTGTTATGGCAGCTCAGGCACACTCATAAAGATGGACCCCATCTTTTGTCATCTCTTTCGTAGTATCTCACTGGCCAGGTAGTGAAAGTTAGAGGTCCTAAACTGAAGTATCAATTCTGGAGGGTAACCACCAACACAAATCCACGGTCAGAAGCTAGAATTGGGTACAGCGGGACAGGAAGGGCTGCAAGAGGGATCATTGGAAGAAAGGAGGAGGTGAACGGGGCCAGTAGAACAGGCCATTTAGCACCTTCTTCAGCCAGATTACACAGGACAAGGGGCCAAAGACAGAAAACCTTGTGGAGGTGAGCCAGACATCCAGACAGATGACAGGTGTCTAGATGGAGAATCTGGTAGAAACATCAGAAAGGAGGCAGCAGATTGGAGCTGAGCAAATATCAATTTCTGAAATATTTGGTAAGAAATATTCAGATGTGACTGCTGTCAGATGACATTGCTCTGAATGGCCTATTAGAATCCTAAGCTTTTCTCTGCTCAGCCAAGAAGGAACACAGTTTTTTTTTTTTCCTTCTTCCCTTAGAACAGAGTGGCACACCTACACCAACTTCACTACGTTGTGGCTAAAATATGGGGCTCAGATCCAAACATGGAAACTTCAATCCATTGATTCCGCAACAGTTTATGCTCCTTACCCCAGCCTGCTCACAGGACATAGGAACAGCTAATTTCTCTAGTGAACATTTAAATCCCTCAGTAATTATGGAAGTAAAATACATTTATAGACACAACCCTTATTAGAGAGGCAGTCACCATAACAAAGTTAGGAGGAAAAGGAGAATCCTCGTGTGTATTCATAAGAGGAAGAAAATGGCTAACCCCAAATAATCACAATGCTAAATATATCTCTCTCCAAGGCCAAGGTGGAGCATTCTTAATAAAAATATGTAGGCGAACCAGTGATTTCTTTGTTTAAATCTGAGGTTGAGCGTGGGAAGCCCTCATGAGGCAGGACAGAGGCGACAGTTCTGGGAAAGAAAGAGTCTAAATCTTGACCCACGTCACCCCCTGTCATCTTGGCCTTGAGCTCTTGGGGAAGTTGTCTATAACTGCATATGCAGTATCTTCCTATAAATGAGTCCTAATTAAACCCTTATTCCGGGAGGCCTGTCTGGAGGGTGACCAGATCATTAGTCTTTGTTTCAGAGGAAGAGTCTATGTGGGGAAAAGGTCAAAGGATCCAGAAGAAACCTTCAGCACTGTCCAGCCCATTTTCTTTCCTCCAGGCAGGACAGCATGCTGGCAGCCCCTGCAAAGAAAGGACCATCGAGCAGGGCAGGATTCTAAGTCTTTCTTAGATGTCTTTGTCCTTTCCTCTATGGTGAGTCCCATCACTTTCACAGAGAAAAAGATTAGCCAAGGGTCTTTGTCAGCCAGCACAGGAAGCTGGTGAGCCAGCCATGCCACTGGGCTTGAAAGCCAGCTGCAGACCTGTTGGCAGGTGGTGTCCGTGGTGGGGGCAGAGCTGCTGCCAGGTAGATGTCTAAGTTGCAAAGTTGGTATACTCCCTCTTCTGGTAGAGTCCTCTTCAAGCTTCTAGCCCCTGTCACATTGCACAGTGATCCTCATACTCTGTTCCAGAGTCCCAAGGGTCCTCACAACCCAACTGGGTCAGCATGGAGAGATGCTGAAGGTAGGGACGAAGGCACAAGAGAGAAAGTCCAGTGCCAGAGATGGGGTGGGAGGCTCAAGGGCATGGTTCAGAGTTGAATAGAAAAACTTTAAATCACGTAAGACAGTTGGCCCAAGCATGTGCCAACAAACTCTCATGAGTTCGAACAAGTTAGGATTCTTGCCATTGTTTCCTATTTTTAATAAAGTTGACTTTTACAAAACAGAAACAGCAATACAATAAATACTTCTTTGTGAGCTTATCTGGGTCATGTCTCCTGAGCCTCTCTCATTCCAGAAGCCCAATGCTTCAATGTCCTCCGTTGGCTGCTCTGCTAAGGGAAACAAACTTTAGATGCTGGATAAGGGGAGGCCCCTCTCAGTTGGGTGGATGCCAAACAGAAGGCCTGGGGGTGTAGAAAACAGAGCTTACCACATCAAGGGGGTCTTGCGCCTCTATGGTTTCATTATTGCTTTCTGTATTAATTTTTATTGCTGCTGTAGCAAGTCACCACGTACTTCATGGATTAAAACAACATAAATTTCTTATCTTACAGTTCTGTAGGTCAAATATTTGATATAGTTGACTCACTGGGCTTAAGTCAACTGGGTGACTCAGTTGGTTAAGCATCTGACTCTTGGTTTGGGTCCAGGTCATGATCTCAGGGTCCTGGGATCAAGCCCCACGTCAGGCTCCACGCTCAGTGGGAAGTCTGTTTAAGATTCTCTCTCTCCCCCTCTTGCCCCTCCCTCCCTAGTCTCTCTCTTGTTCTCTCTTTCTCTCTCTCAAATAAATAAATAAATAAATAAATAAATTTTTAAAAATAATAAATATAGGCAAGATGTCAGCAGGGTTGGTTCTTTCTGGGATCTTGGAGGCATATCCATGTCTTTTGAGTTTTGTGTTTTTTCCCCAACTTCTAGAGGCTAACCCACATGCTTTGGCTTGTGGTCCCTTATGTTATCTTTCCAGCCTTTTGCCTCTATTGCTCCTGCTACTGCCTTTGACCTCGTTGCCCCCCTCTTTAAAGACATTCGTCTTTACATTGGGTCCACCTGGATAATTCAGGACAATCTCTCCATCTCATAGCCTTTAACCTAATCATACCAGCAAAGTCCCTTTTGCCATAGAAAGTACCAGAGTCAAAGGATCCAGGGATTAGGGCATGGACATCTCCACAAGCCAACTGTATAGCCTATTCCACTTTCACTTATAAAATGCCAGTGAGCAACTAAGTGAGAGCAGGACACTGTACCTGGTGCTGATCACCTGCCCACAACAACCAAAGGAGGGGAGAAGGTCAAGGAAGGCTTCCGTAACAGAATCCTCCCATGACATTCCTGGGCACAGATGACTCAGCTTTATGTCCCCAAGAATGGCATGCAACCAGCCCTGACCCAGGTTCTCTCTTGTTCACACTATCATCATCTCTTGTCCAAGCTACTACGATGTTGTCCCAATGCCTGCTCTTGCCCTCCTCCAATTTTATCTACACATAGCAGCTAAAAAAAAAAAAAAAAAAAAAAAAAAAACNAAAAAAAAAAAAAAAAAAAAAAAGCCTTTTAACTCCCATCCCTCCCTCCAATGTCTTGCCTTTACTTAAAATAAAAACCAATTTCTTTTTATGGCCTCCAAACCCCTACACAATCTGGCTTCTGTCTCCTACCCTTTCATTTGGTTGCACTCTCTCGCTCCCCTATCCAGCCCAGACATAATGGCCTCTTTCAGTCCCTTGAAACATGCTGAGCTATTCCCCACCACATAACCTTCTTGTCAGCCCTCTGCCTGAGATGCTCTTCTGCCTTCTTTTTCACCACTGGTCTCTTCTCAACCTTCAGGTTTCAGCTTGAATGACACTCCTCCAAGAACCCTTCTCTGGATCACTCTATTCATGGGAAACGTCTTTGTTTCCCACCTTATTCTCTCTCTGTTCTCTTTATATGCTGTCATAGTACTTAGCACAAATTACAGTTTTATATTTATTTATTTGCATATAATAACAGATTTTCATATATAATATATATGCATATACATATATACATACATATATAATATATATTATTATATATTATATGTATATATACATATATATTATGTATATGTATATATACATATAGATATTATATGACAAAATGAAACAAACAAGTTATAAGAACTTTAGCTGTTCTTCTAGGATGACTTGTGGATGACTCCCCACAGGACTACAAGCTAATGACAAGGACCAACTGCAGGCCCTTTTTCTTCATCAATGTACCCTGAGCCCTTAGGGTAGGCTGGATCATCTGCTGGATGGGTGAATAAATGAATGGATGATGGATGTATGGGTGGACGAATGGAAGGGCAAATGGACCTATGAAGGCTAACCCAAGGGAGATGGTCTACTCACCCTGACCCGTGGGGTTTCTCTGTACTGGTCTAATTAGTGCACACCTTGGTGATTGCTTCTGCCCATTTGGTGATGAAAGTACAGAACTTCCAGATCTCCTAAAGTATGCCCTGATTTTAATTCAGTGTGGGACACAGACCCTCCTCGTACTGAAACCTGGTCCATATGTCTATACACATACGACACACAAATATCACCAGACAGGCTGACAAAACCTTAGTGATTTGTTTTACTTTCTTGCAATTTAATAGAGAATCAATAGACTGGTCAGGAAAATCTCTATGTTTATGTCATTGCTCTTAATTTCTACAGTGACTCTTGCCAAGGAATAAGCAGTAGGCTTTGCACAGGCGACAAAGAGGAACATAATCTCATCTGGTCTTTGAGTGGATGGACAGGCTTTGGAGTCCAACTCAGTCATGTCCCACCTCCTTCCCATGCCTCCACCCCCTTGCTCACTCTGTATTTGCACCCTGTGGGGGGTGCAGGCAGGGTGCTTATTCCTTCTCTATCTGCTCAGTGTTGCTTAAAGCCCAGTCTTTGGAAGAACCATTACCAATTCCCTGGTGAGTGGGAGATGAGAAACAAAGAAGATTTGGCTATCTGTGGGTGGTATCTGACCCCTACTGACACTGTGATTGTGATCTGTGCAGATAGCTTCTAGCTCAAATTGCTTCCAATCGGCCATTTTCTGACACGCTGATAAAGCCATGGCAGGCCACAGTCCATGCAGAATGCTTCCACTAGGGTACAACAAGGCATTTGGTTCCTGTGATTCCTTTATACCACAGCTCTGATACTAGTCTCCCAGTGAGCTCTGAATTCCACTCAAAATTGTTTTGTTGACATTTAAAGGCCTCCATCAGTCTAGTCATGTGGCAAAAAGGACTGGATGAAATCACCCCGCCTCACTACCTCCTAGCTGAACCTGAGACAAAATGACTGCGGTCTGGAAGGCAAGCCTGAGTGTTCCTTCCAGCTCTAAAATTCTATGATCCTATGATGCCTCCTGTTCAGCCAGTTGTCTGAAGCCCTTTGACTGCCAATAACTAGTAGAAAATCCCATTAAAAGCGCAAATGAAACCTGTACCCAGACCTCAGGGGACAGCCAAAAGCTGAGGACATTTTCCACCATGACTGTTTGTTTTCCAAAAGCTCTGCATTGCCAAAGGGGAATCTTAGGTGAGGAGTGAACTACAACTCCCTACCTGTGTATATGATGGATCAAGAGAAGAAAAGCCATTGACTCACCTCCTTCTTGTTGGGAGGATTAAGCCCCATTTTCCTACAGGAAGAGGGATAGTCCAGGAGCATTTTGAAGGGCTATGCTTGCCTTAGGTTCCGCCCTTTTCTTCATAACATGCCATCTCAAGTGCCATCTCAAATGCCACACTGAGCACCTCGAATAAGATAATGAGCGTGCCATTTTCCTTCCAAATAAAAAATTTCAGCCTGCAACTGCAGCAATTCTAATGTTTCTTCACGGAAGTTCTCTGCAGCGTTAAGCTGTTTTCAGAACAACCCAACATCCAGGTCGGAACTAACTGCTGGATCCTTCTCTTACGCGGAAAGAACCCTGGGACATTTAGAGAAATTAAATGTTGATCAAGCCTGTGGCAACTGGCACTCGGGGGCTTTTGGGTTATTGTGTTTTCAAAATGTCCTGCCTTTCCTTCGCCCTCTGCAGAGATCCAGCTAGCCGATCACATAGATCGGTGCTGTGTCCCTTCCTGCTTGCAGGTCTGCTCCAGAGGACACATGCACAAGACCACAGGCAGCCTTGGAAGCTGGCGAGCACTCAACATCTTATCCAGCCGCACAGTGCACATAAATACACAAGTCTCTTGCTTTTATTAGAACATTGTTCTCCCTCAGTGATTAAGTTTTGAACCGACGCACAGAGAGCGGCTCTAGAGTTGTTCAGATTTCCTCTAGACCAATGAACTTATCTCTTCAGTTCCCACCAATATCAAATAACAAGTCCCTTCAAGTCTAAAATAAAAAAAAAAAAAATGCAGCCCTTTCCAGAGCCAGGAAAGCCTCCCACCAAGGACAGGCTACATTGATCCAATCAAAAGGACCCCTGGTGCAAACTCAGATTTCATTAGAGTCTGCCCTGAACCCACAATTTGAGTAGGCTCTGCTATTATCACTGTAGAGGTAAGGGGAAAAAAATGATCAGTTGTCGTTTCTCCTTTCTGGTGTTTGATGAACAATATCTCAACGAAGCACATGATGTTTGAGCAGTTGCCATCTTCCCCAGGCTCAGGTTGCCGGGGCAGCAATGGGCTTAAGCTGCCTACAGATAAACAGAGGTCTGGGAAGGAGGTTAACAGATCCCAAGAAAAAAGGACATAGTTTGAGTCATCAAATTAAAAGTTGTTTAATTTCAAAAACACCCTCATTTTACAAATGAGTAGATTGGGAATAAGAAAGATTTGGGGACTAAGTCATGGTCACATGATAATATTGAAATAGAATGGAGACTAGAAAACATGTCTCCTGACAGCCAGCCCCAAAGGAGAGCCAACAGGGGATAGGATGAGAAAACATTTTCTTCGTATTCTACTCTATTTGCACCTGTCTGCCAAAGTTCCTCCCCATCTCCCAATCCCCTCCCTAACTCAAGTTCTGTTAATTGGACAGCACATCAAAACAAGACTATAGATCCATTTCCTTTGATTTTCAAATCAAGTCCTATTGGAGCTTCAAGTTCCTTGGGAAGATCTATTAGATCTCTTAGGCCAATGGTACTTTCTTTGTCCCACAGTATGCTCCTCACTCCTGCCTCCACACACAGGAGAGTCTGTGTGCTGAGTCTAACCCTGTGTCTTACAAACATGGACTCGGTTTTGCAGGTAGAGTCTAGCTGAGGCCATGAGCAGTTCATTCGCCAGCACGGTGAGTTCATCAGAAAGCACTGGGGGTGGCAGCCAGGCTATGGAACTTGCTAGGGCTGGGAGCTGAGAGCGAGGGCAGAGAGGCAGCCCTGTGATTCTGCAAAGGTTCTCTTGACCTCTTATTCAGCAGTTTTTGTAACGTGGTGAACGTGCAAGTGAAATAATGATGATAAAAAATGATGAGTTTGAAGGTTATTTCCTTCCCCATTTCATACACGTTAGCTCCTCTCTCTCCCAGCTTCTCCCACCAACACAGAAAGGGAACTGGGTAATAAGAGCACAGTATTGAGATGTGTGTCTGACTTTGAGTGCAGAAAGACTGAAAAAGGAACACCTCCTAATTCATTATCTGTCCCAAATAGGGATGCCAGATGAAACCAGGATGCCCATAAAATTTGAATTTTATATATATTTTGTACATATATAAATAAAATATATATTTTTTTATTTCATTTTTTTTAAGTAGCCTCTATGCCCAGTGAGGAGCCCAACCCAGGGCTTGAACTCACCACCTTGAGATCAAGAGGACACTTAAGCAACTGAGCCACCCAGGTGTCCCAATAACTTTTTAATATAAGTATGTCCCAAATAAAGTATTTTTCACTGGGTATTTGAACAGTAAATATAACTGGGTGTTGTGTATTTTTGTTTGCTATAACTAGCAACTTTAGTCCCAAAGAAATGTGAGGCATTCTGTATATTTTAAATCTCTCCTAGCTCTCATACCCACTACCAAAATTAAAACATAAAAACACCAAGGGGGAAAAGACACAAAGCGTTAACCCACCCAACACTAAGAACATCATAAATTGCTGAGAAAATTCAAGGATCAGCATGGTGTAGGCCTTGGCAGTTTGTCATAAACTTCAGCATGCGTCAGAATCACTGGGGGCCTTGTTAAAACACAGATTTCTGGGCCCCATCTCCATGGTCTCACGTTCAGTCCGTCTGGAGTTTGGCCTGACAATTCACCTTGCTAACAAGTGCGCTATGGTATATCTGGATCCTTAGAATTACAAAACCAAGCCGACTGGAGATAAATAAGTTACCTAAGCACTATTCTTAGTGACTTCATCCATAGTGGAGTTTAGCTTAGATCAGTAGCATTCAGAATGGGCTCCCCATGGTGGCCAGGGCATAGGGGAGGTCTATAGGGCTTCCATGAGTTGCTGAGCATACCAGGCTCTGGGTTGAGTCGGCTTCCACCAGAGCAGGCCCGCTCTATCTGCTTTGTATACTGGGAGGTGATTCTCTTTGCATAAAGGTGCCACGCATTTAAAAAAAAAAAAAAAAGTCTGCAATCCATTGACTTAGAAAATCACTTAGGATCCTTTCTAAGAGTCTATGATTACAGCTCAACTCCACTCCAGTTCCAGGCCCTATTATTTTCCCAGACAGCCTGCCCTTGGCTTTGCTGTCAATAAATGGTCCTCTCAGTCTCAAGGGAAAGATCGGCTCCTGGATGACACCCAGATCACCCCCAAAGTCATCATGATTGCTCACACTAGGTACCAAGGGGCAAGACTGGCAGCCTGGAATCTGGTGGGTCTGGGGAATGCATACTTGCTGTCCAAGGTCTTGGGCAGCTGCAGGGTACAGATGATTCTGTTTGGAGATTGAAAGCATAGCACGCAAGCCTATGGAAAGTTAGAAAGGGGCTGTAGGAATTAGGAGAGCTCAAGGGCACATACAGGGAAGACAAGGCATTCTCATTGGAGGAATAGACATGTGGGTTGTGACCAAGTTAGAGAAGGGACAGCGTACAGGATACACACCTCCATTCATCACTGGCAACAGACAAAGCCAGACACCTGCAAAACCCAAGGGCACCAGGCCAAGGGCCAGGCTAGCACATGGGAGATAGTGATGTATTTGTCCAAACAACCTCAGACCATTGGCTTCATTCTTTCCTCCTCCAAAGGACCCTGTAAACTTCTGAATGCTCTTGAACTTCAGAAGGAAAATGGTCGAGTGCAGAGGCAGCCCCAAGCCAGCTGCCCCCGGTATGCTGCAGTGTCGCTCCTCACCGGACGGACTTTGGTGTGGCCTTTAGCCCTGGCACCTGCACGGGCTCCATGATCTAGGGCCTCAGCAGAAGGCCCGTGCCACAGAGGCAGGCCAGAGGCCAGGGCTGCTGGCAGGCTCAGTCCTGGGCAGGAAGAAAGAAATGGGAATGCCATGGAGGCTGGCATTTCCTCCTGACCTGGATTCGTCCCAGGGTTTACCTCCACTTTCATGACATAGAGGACCCCTCCTCCTGATCTCCCAGGTCCTCCTCACAGCCAGATCACTGCCTAACCCTGCCAACTGGCTTTCTTGCCTCTTGATCCCCAGAAGTTTTCCCACCTGTCTCCGAGGGTCTGGACTGCCAGGAGCCTACTGCCCGTCGGTGGGACCAGTGTGTTCACATCCAACCTCAGAAGGAGATACCGCTGCAAACACTATTATTTTTAATAAAATGCCTTGGGCTTGGCAACCCAGCTCTTCATGTGTCTGGCCCCATTTAATCAGACTACTGTTTCTTTCAGGCTGTGGCACAAAGGAAGCCGTGCCAAACTGACAACGGTTCCCGTCTTGGGGAGAAGACACCAGTTGTACCCACAGGATAGGGCTCCTCCCACAACGGCCCTGGAGGCAGGACAGCGCAGCTCAGGGGCTGTGTCTGGGTTAGTGGGTTCAGCCATGGCATTGGTTGGGTACTGCCATCACCTTGTACTCAAAAAGAGAACCTGCAGTGCTCCAGGGTTATGCCCACAGTGGCTAGGCTGGAGTTCCAGAAAGCAAAAGGAAGCGCGCTCATACAGTTTATTACTGAAACAGAATAAAACGCTATTTATTTATTTATTTTATTTTTAAAAAAGATTTTATTTATTTATTCGACAGAGATAGAGATAGCGAGAGAGGGAACACAAGCAGGGGGAGTGGGAGAGGAAGAAGCAGGCTCATAGCGGAGGAGCCTGATGTGGGGCTCGATCCCATAACGCCGGGATCACGCCCTGAGCCGAAGGCAGATGCTTAACCGCTGTGCCACCCAGGCGCCCCAGAATAAAGTGCTATTTAAAGGCAATCAGTTGGAATTACCTTCAATACATAAATATTTTGGGAAATGATTAGTTCATTTTAATTACTTCCTTAACATTGATAACAATATTTTTGCAAGCGGTGGCTTCTCCCAGGAGGTTACAAGGTGGCATGGATTCTACTCCTGACACCATCACTCTTTCCCTTGGAAAAAGAGCCATTGTCTATTCAGTGGCCACAGGGAAGGGCTGGGGTTCACAGGCAATTGTGTTCAGCTCACAAAACCAAGGGGTAAAAATCCTACCTCATTTTCACCCAAATCCAGAATGAAGTCTTATTAGGTCTTAAATGTTCTCTGGCCTAAGAGCTCTGTAACGGGGCCAGGCCAAAGCGTCTCTCAGAATATACAACCATCTTAGGACCAAATGGTTCTCCCATCATAGATGTTCTCCATTTAAACAACCAAGAGAAAGGAAACATTTTCCCTTTCTTATAATTAGTGATGATTCAGAAACATACGCACACACACACTCCCCACAAAGAGGTAACTGCTTTGCTGAGAATTATATTTGAGTATATATTCTTTTTTTTCTTTTTTGAAACAACTTTGTAGATTTTACTAACTCCACAAGCTAAACAGAAATCCTGTACTTGTAACACAAGGAGTAGATCAGACCCAAGGGTCACCAATAAACCTACATTACTCAGCAAACCAATTCAGGGCTATCAGTTACCTGGGGAATTAACAAACCTCTTCTTCTGCTAAATACTGAAATGTCTCACTTGATGTAGTGGGGAAGGGGTGGGAGGACGATTTCGTCTCAATATTCCAGATTATTATTTGGAAGTCAGGTGACGAATATTATAGAGGTAAATGTTAGGGTCGCAAATGCATGCTTTGAATTTTGAAAATGCACAGATATGTAAATTGTCTATTTGCTTTCCTTTTTCATACCACTCCCTAGCTCCTTCCTTCCTCCCTCCCTTCCTACCTCCTTCCCTCCCTCTCCTCCTTTTCTTCTTCTCCTCCTTTTCCCCTTCCTTCCTTCCCCTCTTTCTCTTTCTTCCTTCCTTCCTTCCTTCCTTCCTTCCTTCCTTCCTTCCCTCCTTCCTTCCTTCCTTCCTCTTTCCCTCTTTCCTTCCTTTTCCTTCCTTCCTTCCCTTCTCCCCCTTTCGCCCTCCCTCTTTCATTCTTCCCTCCTGCTCTCCTTCCCTTCCCCTCTTTCTTTCTTCCTTCTTTCCTCCTTTCTTTTTTGCCTCCTTTCTTCCTTCCATACCATATTATTTCCATGAAATCCAAACACTCAAAAGGTGATTTACACTAAACTCCAGGGTTGGTCTTCCTGACAAGTGTCTGGTAAGTGCTTAGTTCATCATCATTCCATGATTAGATTCTACAAGCTTATGAAGGCAAAACAAAAGCTGTCCTTGCTTCCTTAGCTCCCACATCCCTTCTGGCAGGAGTTTCCAGGCTAGCACAGGACAGGAAAGAGGAGGTAAAGACATAATTCTTCGGGTTCAATAAACTGAAGGGACATTTCTATTAGAATTGCAGTGGCACTGAGTGACACTTCACTGAGCTGGCAGCCAGCTTGCTCTCCCCAGGAGAAGAGGCAGGGTACACAGCAGCTCTGGGGCCAGGAAGCACCCGGCTTGAGAACAGAAAGGAGCCAGCTATGTTTTCGGATCTAGCCATGCAAGGGATTTTGCAACAGCTCTTTGGACATAAGTAAGACAAATGTTGCTTATAGTTTTGTTCCCTTTGCTGCATAAAACTGTCCTCAGGGCTCTGTTCCAAACACAAAATCAAGGAAGAAGAATAAAAAGGTGACAGCCATGTGCTCTGATTTGCTCCAAATTCTCCTTGTGCTCTGTAAGTCTGGCATACTGTGCAGAAAGGTCCCCCCCCCACCTGCAACTGAGATTCCGGGCTTCTGGGGTTCCCTTCCCCCAGGTTTTGGAGCAGAGCATCGTGTTTTCTTGATTTGGGGAAACCCAGTAGTTGCTTAACTGGGGTCTCCTTACTGTTGATTGGCTTCATTAGCTCCCAACTCTGCATAAACACACACACACACACACACACACATACACACACACAGCCTCACTTAAATCCTCCAGCAGGCCTTTCTCTCCAACCCCTTACTTTTGCCTGATTGCAAAAAAAAAAAAAAAGACTAAAATCTGCCTTTTCCTCCTCTTTCCCTTCCTACCTTTGAATGTTAGGGGGTGGTTCTTATATAACGTTATTATATCCTTGGCAATCTTTAGCTTAGACATGTGTTCAGTGTCAATTAGGTCCCAGGCATTGTGCTAAAAAGAAGGAGAAAGCACACTCCCTGCTTTTGAAAAATCTCATGGAGGTCCAAAAACTGTCCACATAAACAAATCATTAAAAGAATATAATAAGCACATTATTTGTGGGGCACATGGACCGCCATGTAAGTATCTCAGAGAAAACGATGAAAACGTCCATGAAATGCTCGTGAAGGCTCAACGAAGAAGTGATCTTTGAGCCGAGTTTTAAAGGCCACGAGGGATTTGCCAGCAGCGAATGAAGTGAAGGTCCAGTGGGTAGAGTCACTCTGGGGGGGCAAAGTCATATCAGAACATGGCTTGTTCAAAAGGACCAACAGGCAGGGCATTGGGAAGGGGCCTGACAGCGAATAAGGATGGAAAGGCTTATCAAATTCAGGACACAAGCACCTTAAACCTTGCTGTAGCTTTTGATGTTCTATCCTGGGAGAAATGGGGAGCCATTGAAGGTTGAAGCAGAAGAGAAACATTTTTTTTTAAAGAAATGCCATTCTAGGGGCGCCTGGGTGGCACAGCGGTTAAGCGCCTGCCTTCGGCTCAGGGCATGATCCCGGCGTTCTGGGATCGAGCCCCACAAGGCTCTTCTGCTATGAGCCTGCTTCTTCCTCTCCCACTCCCCCTGCTTGTGTTCCCTCTCTCGCTGGCTGTCTCTATCTCTGTCGAATAAATAAATAAAATCTTNCCCAGAGTCAGAAGTTGGGAAGATAATGAATCTGTTTACGACAAAGTCGAAGGATGTGACCCTCTAGCAAAGGCAAACTAATTACAAAAAAATAGGTTGGCAGGGGACCACGGACGGGTAAAAGGAGGAAGAAAAGGTACAAAGGATACAACCAGGTGAAATCCCTCCTCCTCGAAGGGACGAGTTTGGCCCGACTGGCCACATTTGCAGGCTTGCACCCCAAAAGCAGCTTTCTCAGGGCCCAGACCTGCCTCAGTGAGCACCTTGAAGCCACCACCCCTCCTTCCCTCCCTGAGTGACCAGCAGCCAGCTCCCATGTCCTTCACCCTTTCTGACTCACTGTCTTCTCATCTCTTGTCTCACTTGAGTCCCCCTCCACCTGTCTTTCCCTTGCTCTCCTGTATTAATTGCTTAGATTCTGTGTCATGGGAAGCTGCTGTTAACAAAAGATTAGCCCTTTTTACAGGAGGAAGTGATTAAAAAAGGAGAGATTTTTTGTTTTTAAGGCAGATGAAAGAAAGCCCAAGGAGATGTGCATTTGACCCTCCAACATGCTTCTTCAAGCCTCCCTCAGCTGTACTTAAAGTGCTTCCAAAGGAAGGCTTTATGAATGCAAAATGAAGTCAGTGCCTTGTGTCTGCTCCAGAAGAAAGGGAAAACAGATCTTTTATATACAATATTTCCTTTATGGCTCGCGCTGCTCCTCCGGCCCCAGCGATGCTGCACCACTTCAGATGCCAGCTTGACCTTCTCAAGGTCACTCCACTCAGCAGGCCCCCTTGTGCCTCTCCCAGGGACCCGCGGAGGAGCTGAAAGGGCCAGGTTTTGTTTTCTGTGTCTCCTCAGTCACAGTAGAGTCCTTGCCCAGGGGCAGAGACACCTGAAGTTCCCAGCAGGGTGGTCCCAGTCGGTTACTGTAGGACTTGTGCCCCACTCTGCGGAAAGAAGCCCCTTGGATGTTTCTAACCAGCTCCACTCCACTCCGCCACTGGTGGGGTCCATAGATGCAGCACTCACTCGGAGAGCTTGAATGTGCACACAGGGAAGTGCCCATTCTCAGCCTCCCTTACACACTGGCCTTGTGTCCTGCTTCGCAGACAGCCTTTGATGCTAATAATTTGCAGTCTTATTACATTTCACTTTGCAGTTAGTATTTTAGGCTGTGCACCTGTTACCGGCTTGCTGACATGAGTGATTTGTCATGGATGGCGTGCCTCCAGTGGGTAGGGATGGGGCTCCTTCTCTGCATGTCTTGACAGCTTTGGAGGGCACAAAGAGTGGCTTAGTCACCTGGGTATCTGCCACAGTACTTGTCAGGCACTGTGCTTTGCACAGAATGGGCACTAGCGACGTGCTAAATTGTTTCTTCTTTTCTAAACATGGCTTCTGATGCAGGTAGAGGAATCTGCTTTGTGGGATGAAGATCCTTGCTCTAGGAAATTTCTGTATAAAGGAATAGCTCGAAAGAACGTTACTAGCCAGCTTGAACTTTAGTTAGATTCTCTGTGTGTCCAGAGCTGTGGGGCTCTGGGCAAGAGATTTCCCCACTCTAAAGCTCGGATTTCTCATCTGTACAATGGAAACAATGCTGCTTTTTATCTCCTAAGGTTCTTGTGGAGAACTTACATAGTATCACAGCAAATGTTCAAAAAGCGACCATTCTTTTTACTGACAAGCTGATCATGATAAGGGAGAGGGACACAAGATTCAAATTCCACCTGAAATGCTCTTCATATTTCTATGCATATAAACAGACGCCTTTTTTCAAGATCCCGCTCAAAAACTACCTCCTAGAAGCTTCACCCAATTCTCCCTCTCGCCCAGACAAAAGTAATTGCTCCTTGTTCTTCAGAAGTCCCTGAATTTCACTGCTCACCTCTACCTATGGCACTTCTAGACCATAAGTTCCTTGTAGACAAGATAGGAGTTTGCCCAACTTGGTAAATATTTTGCACAAGTGAACAAAAGGAAGACAAGGCATTTTGTTTCCCTCTTTGAGCAGGGGAGGGTGTTTCCAAGACCTGTTGGCCACCCCTAGGCAAGAGCCTGAAGAACACTGAGTGACCTAATGATAAATAACTGGCTTTTAGTTTACGGGAGGCCTGGAAATGCCCATTAAGGGGGGCATTGAGGCATTGCACATTAATCCTAAACATTTCCCCTTAAACCCAAATGAAATAACTAACTGTTGCATAATTCAATAAGAAGCCCAGGCTGGGGGCTGCATTCACTTTCCGAGTAACCAGTGAATAAGTACCATCCATGAAACTATTAAGTTAATTTAAAATCCTGACAATTTAGCACCACTCTGGCGAGATAAGAACCATTTATTAAAAGGCACAGTTCATTAACCCAAATGCTACTGGCTTATTTGCGCAGAGAAAGGGGCGGGTCCAAACCCCAACAGGAGTCACCTTTTTCCTCCCCCACCCAGAAGCCAAGCAGATCCAGTCAGTGAGGCCAAGAAGTCCCTGCTTGTGGTGTCCTGGGCAGTGTTTCTGACCATATGACTCCTTCTCTTTAATATCCAGTCTGTGGGGACCATGTCTCATAGTATTTGACTTAAGGCAGAAAGTGTGACGAAGTCTGAGCTTTGAAGGTATCCGAAGCTTTTTTTTTTTTTTTTCTGCCTTCCACCCCCACTGACTGTTCTTCTCTGCCCCAGATCTCCTCCTCTGGTTTCTCGGTAAGCCTTACCTGGACCTGGGGCATGTTTCCCCATAAATTTTACATGTCACATTTCTGTCCTCTGTCACTGGGGCTTTTGAGCATGCACACTGGGTGCTGCTATAAAATATTTCATAATTTCACCACGACATTGTTTTCCAGGGCATTGCATGCCATTCTTGTATAAAAACTGACAAGCAAAGGACAGCACAGAGCACAGGACTCCCTTTCGTGACACTATTTTTTTCTGACCACATAACATCTATTAGGATGAAAATGCACTGAACCCCATGAGGGACATGTTGTCACTAATGTCCTCCCCTGAGAGCCTTGGGTTTTTGTTTGTTTGTTTGTTTGTTTGTTTTATTTCGTTTTGTTTTGTTTGGGAGGAGTGTTTAAATCCAGTCTTGCAACTATTCACTAGAAACCCTCAGACCACTGATATAAATAAAAGTGGAATGTGCCTTTCACAGTGAACCGGTACCTGGAACAGGGGACAAGCTGGAGTCTTCAATATTTACAACCTAAAATGTGAATCCTATCTCATTGACTGTAAAAAGTAAACATCTTAATTTACCCAATTGTTTTAATCAACTCAAAAATGGGCTTAATGTAGACCAAGGTAACAATTAATGCTTGTGTAGGGGAAGGTGTCTCTATCTGTGATCTTCGGAGCTGTTGAGTGCAGAGCCCTTTGCTCATCTGTGCATGTTCCTAGACCACAGATTTGCACTTAGATTGCTGGGGTAGAGCAACTATCTGGTTCTCAATGAGTAATATAATAAGGGTTCCCATTTGGCAAAGTATTCATTTGTATAAATTATTTCATTTAGTTCTGAAATCAGCCAGGTATATAAGGATTTCTGTATGGCCGTAACAGAAATAAGTAAACAGAAGGTAAATGAGGTTTAACAAATTTCCCAATTTCCGGAAGGGTGTTATATTTCATGTTTTGGAAGGATGGTAGCACTTTAAAATTCAGAGACACCTCTTCAAAGAAGAAACGGTAGAAGATCAATATGTATTCCTTCATTAATTCTGACATTATTGATCAATCATCTACGTGTTACCAAACATCACCTTAAGTCTCAAGGATACAATAATAAATGAGATGACTCCTTTCCCTCTTGAACTAACATCTTCGTTGGATGAAATAAATAACACAAGTGTAAATAAGTTAACAAAATGACTTCAGAAAGTGAGAGGTGTTCTAGAGAAAGTTGTATAAGTGATGCGATAGAGAAAGATGGGGCACATTCAAGTAGTCTGAATGAGAAATGTTTCTCCAAGATTTGAATGATAGAAAAATGCCCTGCATGGAAAGGTCTGGAAGGAGAAATTTCCAGGTAGAAGACATAGCAAAGGGAAAGTCCCTGAAGTAAGACCAAAGTCAGCAGACAGTTACTGGAGCAAAATTACTGAGGAAGACGGAGATATGTGAGGACATCATGGAGGCAAGGGTCAAGGATTCAGTCTTTGGGGTTGTGAGGAGAAGTGTGGATTTTAGTCTCAATGTAAAGGAGAGGTAACAAAGTCCAATTTATGCTGAAAAGTATTACTTGGGCTACTGTTTGGAGAATGGATTGTAGAAGGCATGAGGCAGAGGATGAGTGGAAAGCATGGAAGCGGCAAAATTGACTACCACAATGGTCTACGCAAGACGTCATGGTCCCGTGGACAAAGCTACTTGAGTGAAAGGGAACGGAAATGGATTGGAGATTTACTTTGGAGTAAAACAAATAAGAAATGCTGATAGATTTGAAGTTAGAAGTTCTGCAAAGGGAGGAATGAGAGTAATTCTTAAGTTTTGTACTTGAGTGATATGTTTAAAAGAGTGCCATCAAATGATTTAGAGAAGACTGAGGGAAGAACAGCCACCCCATGGGGCGCAAGGTGGTGGAATAGCGAGCTCCATTTTGGACATATCAGATGGCAGATGCAATCTATTCTAAAACACACAATTAGCTTACATACTGCTTAGGAAGGAAAAATGAGACAAAATACTTTCCGCCGGTCGTACGAGCCTCTATGGATCTGAAGTCCTTTTGTATAGCAAAGGACTCGACAATTTCCTCTACCCTTGGTAGCGTGTGATGGGCAACCTTATTTATGTGTCTCAACAACAAGGTCGTCAGCTGTGGGCGTCCTTTTCTATCTTAGTTCTACAGAGCACTTGATTGTTGTGGTCATTCTTTCTAGAAAAATATGTACTTTTCTACTCTCAAATTTGCACCTTACTGTTCTGTTTCCATGCATTTTTGTACACAAAATAATTTTCATTTTATTTCAATGTTGAACCATTGTGTGATTCAAAGAATCATTTCTTGAAGATATTTTAAATGGCAATTAAACTAACTCATGCCATACGAACAACGCATAGCACTCAAGGAAGTGAAAAATATGGGAGCGAGTTTGTGTCTGTGTGGGCAGTAATGACTACACTTCTTCACTTGGCAGACTGAGGTTAGAAGATGCCATTGGATATAAGATACATCCTAATTTCAGAGATTAAAAAATTTATAGAAATATGAGCAACTGAATGAATGAAATGACATAATAAATTTGAAATATCTTTATGAATCTGGAGTCCATGAATGAGGTCTTGACTGGTGATACAAATTTGGCAGTCCTCAGTAGACTGAGGTATTGAAAACCTTAGTACTAGATGAGATCCAGAAAAATGGACAGATACAGAAAATACCTGAGGACCAAGCCCTTGGCACCCCAGCATACGGAGATCAGGCAAAGGTGCAGTCAGAAAAAGAGACAGAAAAGGGGTAGTTAGTGAGGTAGGAAGAAAACCAGGAGAGGGTGATGCCAGGGAAGCCAAGAGGAAAATTCTCAAAAGGAAAGAAAGGGTCAGCTCTGTCGAGTGCAGCTGAGAGGTAGACTAAAGATTGGAAATTGACCACTGTATTTGGCAATATAAATGTTGCCGATGACCTTGATGAGGACAGTTTTAGCGGAGTGGTAGGGACCAAGGCCAGACAGGAGAGATGAAGAGGGAGTGACAGGAGAAAAAGTACAGATGGTAAAGTAAAGATCATTCTTCTGAGAAGCTTTACTGGGAAGGGGAGCAGAAAAATATGGCTGAAGCTGAGGGAGACTATGAAGCCAAGAGAAATTGTTGATGCTGTAATTGTTTTAAGGATGGAAGGTACTAGAGCAGGTGTGTGCCAATGGCAATAATCCAGTGGAGTGGAAAGAAGTCATGATGTAAAAGAAAGAGAAAGAGAATTAGAGGGTTGAAATCCTTGAGGGAGGAGGGAAGCCACCCAGAGCATACATGGAGAAGCTGAACTCTGAAATGGAATGGGATTTTTTTTTCTGTTATAAAGGGACTGAAGTATGGGTTTAGAAATAAGAGGCAAGTATATTGGAAGATTTGGTATCTCAAAGATGAGTTAGTTCCCGATTGCTTCTATGTCCTCAATGAAATATGAGTCATCCATTCCAAATGGGAGCAAGAAGATTTTGGGAAGACTAAACATGTTGAGGAGAGGCATGGAAGTACCAATCAGATGTCTGAAGAAAGAAAAACAAACCTTCCAGAAAAGTGTAATAGGATTCATGGGCATTAGTAAGTAATTTAAATTTAAAATGGCATCAGATCACATTGTTCTTTCCCAGCAAGGTCCAGCTTCACAAGTCCAGGATCAGAGAAAGTAGATAGGTGGTTTCAGCTCGGCTCGAGGATTTGCCAGGGAAATAGAACAGAAAGAAAAAGAACCAGAGAGTTGAGGGTGTTTGCAAAGGAGTGCTTATGGGGACAAAGCATCTACAGTAAGGAAGGAGTGACGTGAACACAGGAGAGGGGAGAAAACCTGTGTGGTGGACAATTTAGGGAATGTGCTATAACTTTTGAGACAAGCCGGGGTGGGGGGGGATGACTGTCCTTGGTGAGCAATGGACATGGAAGAGATGAAGACAACCTCCAGAAAGAAGGAGGTGAGTCCATCTGAGATCAGAATATAAGCAGGGTCTCTTCTCAGAGAGTGACAACAGTCCAGGAGGCCTAAAGCTCTCAGCATCTGGAAGAAGTGTGAATGGGTTGGTTGGCTTTTCCTTTTATGCCATCTAAGCTTTTCTTACTGCAATTAAATTAGGCTTCACCTTCTCTAGTCCCCAAAGCCTAATGAAGAGCAGCTGCTTATCTTCCATAGGGAGAATCCTTTATTTTAATTGTGAACTTGTATTAAGTCACCCTTTAAATTTCTTTATCCTGCTGAACACCCCTATTTCCTTATGCCAGTCCTCATAGGCCCTATGATATGGACCTTTGATCATTTCCATTGAGTTCCTCTGGAGTACTGTAGCAGATGCCGTTAAAGTTTAATAAGGGTCCTAATAAAGTTTCAATAGTACCAGTATGACCACAGGATATCCCATTGTGTCTATACTTTTTTTTTTTTACCTTGAATTATATGCTTTTTTTAAATGTTTTTTTATTATATTATGTTAGTCACCATACAGTACATCCTTGGTTTCTGATGTAAAGTTTGATGATTCATTAGTTGCGTATAACACCCAGTGCCATGCAATACGTGCCCTCCTTACTACCCATCACCAGTCTATCCCATTCCCCCACCCCCCTATAAGTTTTGTTTTAATGATTACTTTCAGATAACTAGCATTTTCTTATAGGTTTAAGTTCAATTCTTGTTTGTTTCAGAAAATCCTTCGAGGGGCGCCTGGGTGGCACAGCGGTTAGG
>NC_048225.1:26014485-26014677 GCF_002007445.2 Ailuropoda melanoleuca | reverse complement strand
GCTGGCTATCTCTATCTCTGATGAATAAATAAATAAAATCTTTAAAAAAAAAAAAAGAAAATCCTTTGATCCTGTATAGGTAGACACTTATATCTAGATTGACTCTACCACTTATTGGATTGTGCTTCCTTTCTACAACTCCCCTGAATGGGACCCATCTTTTATGGGTATTCATGTAACTCCTTTTTTTTT
>NC_048225.1:26013912-26014250 GCF_002007445.2 Ailuropoda melanoleuca | reverse complement strand
GATGATTCATTAGTTGCGTATAACACCCAGTGCACCATGCAATACGTGCCCTCCTTACTACCCATCACCAGTCTATCCCATTCCCCCACCCCCCTATATGTTTTCTTTTAATGATTACTTTCAGATAACTAGCATTTTCTTATAGGTTTAAGTTCAATTCTTGTTTGTTTCAGAAAATCCTTCGAGGGGCGCCTGGGTGGCACAGCGGTTAGGTGTTTGCCTTCGGCTCAGGGCGTGATCCCGGCGTTATGAGATCGAGCCCCACATCAGGCTCCTCTGCTATGAGCCTGCTTCTTCCTCTCCCACTCCCCTTGCCTGTGTTCCCTCTCTCGCTGGCT
>NC_048225.1:25918713-26013118 GCF_002007445.2 Ailuropoda melanoleuca | reverse complement strand
TGCCTTCGGCTCAGGGCGTGATCCCGGCGTTATGAGATCGAGCCCCACATCAGGCTCCTCTGCTATGAGCCTGCTTCTTCCTCTCCCACTCCCCTTGCCTGTGTTCCCTCTCTCGCTGGCTATCTCCATCTCTGATGAATAAATAAATAAAATCTTTAAAAAAAAAAAAAGAAAATCCTTTGATCCTGTATAGGTAGACACTTATATCTAGATTGACTCTACCACTTATTGGATTGTGCTTCCTTTCTACAACTCCCCTGAATGGGACCCATCTTTTATGGGTATTCATGTAACTCCTTTTTTTTTTCCTCTTAGTTTCTCATCTCTTGACCTTTCTCAGGAGATCTCCTCTACCAAAATCCTTTTGGACAATGGGCAAGCAGGATCCTCCAAAATTTAGTTCTGTTTTCTCTACAAACTAGGTGTCTTTCTTTGGGGAAAGAATGAATTACCTCCATCGAGCATTTCTCTTCCAAATACCTCAGTACAAGGTACTGAATCCTGGAGATGCGCTCTATATGGAACTGAGAAATGTACCAGAGATCGCAGTAATTGCTAAAAGTGGGTCCAATATCTGACCATTGGAGTTATGATATGGCATGCAATTTTCATGATGTTGCATCCATAACATTATTTATGGTATGTAATCTATTCTTAGGACCCTGTGAAGCCAAATTCTCCCATCCATATAAATCAATGAAGATCCTTTACCCAGTTCCTGCCAGCTGCCTTTCCAAAGTTGGCACTGAATCCAGAAACCGTCTGAGAAGGACTTTCAGCTTGCAGGGTCACTATCCCACAGTAGCAAGGTGACTTCTGCCAAGACTCTGATGACTGAGAAAGGCACAGCTATCATCTCTCTCCTCCATACATCAGGCAGTGGCCACCAGTCACAGTTTAGTTCCTCTTTTGGTGAAACTCTTAGTTTAAATTCATACATATAGGGGTGCCTGGGTGGCTCAATTGGTTAAGGGTCTGCCTTTGGCTCAGGTCATTGATCCCAGGGTCCTGGGATTGAGCCCGGAATCGGGCTCCCTGCTCATGGGGAGACTGCTTCTCCCTCTCCTCCCCACTCATGCTATCTCTCACTCTCTCAAATAAATAAATAAATAAATAAATAAAATCTTTAAAAAATAAATATACATACATACACACATATATAAATATGGCCAGACTCAAGTGATGATGAAGATAATTATGGGGTGATGAAGAAGATGTTGATGAAATATATACGAAGGAAATTCTTTCAGTTTACCATTTGTACTAATTGCTGCATTTAAAGCATTTTGTCCGATTGCACAATATCCTCAGGGAGGAGAGACATTGGTGAGCACTAATGACATCCAGTGGAACGTGGAGAAGGAAGTCGCTGTGACTGAGACATCTAAACATCAGATATTAAAATGTAGTATCTCTCTATATTTAATACCTAATATCAAGCACTGCCATATTCATTTATCTTTGTAGCACCACAAAGACTTAAGTATTATAGCTGATTAAATAAGGTTAAAGAGCTTATAGCCAGCAGAGGGCACATCAGGTATCTGAACCCTTGTCTACTTCTGATCAACACCCATGTTTTAACCAAAGGAAACAATCGAAAGCGACACCCAATAGTCTTCCCTGAACGAAAGATTGTAATGAACACACTGTCTCAAATACTAGATACCTTGATGGGATTTGGGCCTTTGGGGGAGTAGGTAAAGCTACGTGACCCGGGAGTTTATTCTGTGTGGCCTGGGGATGCTTTATAAGTAAGGCCTTTAGGATTTTGTTTGTTAATTAAAGGCCTTTCTGATCACTAAATATTTTTGGCTTTAGGGATTTTAAGGGTTTTAACATCTATCTATATCTATCTATCATCTATCTATCTATCTATCTATCTATCTATCTATCTATCATCTATCTATCTATCATCTATCTATCATCTATCATCTATCATCTGTCATCTCTCTTTCTCTCTCCCCACCACTTCCCCGTCTTTTCTTTCTCTGTCTTGAAGCTCCTGTTTGTTTCTACGTGTACCTCACTTTTTATTTTTCTTCTATCTCAGTATGGGAGAGGCGGCCATGGTTGAGGAGGGTTAATAACAGACTTCAGAAACTTAAAAGGCTCAGGGCTGGGCACAGAGAGAGGAAGAAGTAAACTAGTTTTACTCCAAGCTCAAGGGAAAGAAATTAAATAATAAGCAGCACATGTCCTAGATTTTCTAAAATATGCCTCACTTTCAATCCTGTGGTCCGTCATCCCCATAAACATATCTGCACTTGTTGAAACTTTGGGGCCAAATAATAGCTCAGCACATGGGGTTTTTCCGGGAACCGATAACCTCAGACTTCCTTCTCTGACATCCGTCCCAGGTCACCAGATTAAAAAAAAAAAAAAAGAGGGAGCAAAAATGTGCTCTAAGTCCATAATGTATGGATACTTTTATGTATATTCTGGCATTCGATCATCAAAATCATCTCATAGCTGACAACACTAAAGCTGAGTGAGAATAAACAAATTATTCAAGGTGAAATAATAAGCAGTAGAATCAAGATTCAAACCAAGGCCTCCCAAGTTCTCTGCTTTTGATTGACACTGCAAGATTTTAAAACAGAGACACTAAGGATAAAGATGGGGCATCTGGAAGGAGCTCCTCTGGTGCTTTATACTTCAGAAAAGGCATATGGTCTTTAGCATAAAGAGATAAGTACCCTAACATGAATTCTCAGGAAAGCCAGCAGAAACAGAAACTGAGTTGCCATAGCTTCAGGATAGCTGGTAAACCTGAGGGAACCTGAAGAGAGATTGAAGAAAAGGGACAGGTGATATCCTAATTATCTATTCATTACAGCTTTCTTATCCTACAGCACACTAAGTTTGTTGGGTCCCTTTGCAGCTTCCCTGTGTTAACTGGGAGGCGGGGGGGCATGATGTTATATATCCACCTTTTTTCCCTTTACTGCAATGTGCTACCAACTGGTGACAAGCCGTATTAAGGCGATTCTGTCCCGTACACGTACTAGGATAAGTCTTATGAAAATGATGTTATTGGACATCAAAATGGTTGAATATTGGCAAATTTGTATGGTCCAATTTAACACTGTAATCATGATCATGCATAGACTTTTTCCTAATCATGTTACAGCACAGAGCCACCCACTCATTTCTGTGCAGCAGGAAGAGCCATCCCAGGGATTCTGGAGAGCCAGATAGATGGTAAAGAAGAGGGTCCCCGGAGTCCTACATTCTTCCTCACCCCATAACTGACTTGTGAATGGGCAGTTAGGGTAAGAACAAGAGCTGAACACATAAGGAGCATGACCTGCCTCATCATACTTTTCAGATCTCGGGAGGACACTGGGTGAAGGAGGTGGTATGTCTAAGAGGTGCATAGTGTAAGAGATAGGCTTGGTGGCCATGCTTCCAAGGCTTGAACCGCATCCTATCACTAGTTTCTGTGTGGGCTGAACCTCAGTCTTCTCGTCTGTAAAATTATGATAAACGTAGCACCCACTTCATAGAACCGTTGTAAAAATTAACAGAAATAATACATGCATAGCAATTAGGATTATACCTAGTAACTAGTGGGCAGTCAGTAAATTTAAACTATTGTTATTATTGGAGACTATCCCTTTGGGTTGTAAAGCCTTCAAGTCTTTACATAGCACTTACTACAGGCCTGTTCCAGCACTCAATATTCAGAAGGGTCACCCCATCTCTCTTCTGCCACTTGCATATCCCTTTAAATTGAAGAGGGCAGGAAAGATCCAGGGGGAGATAACTGTGGGTTCCCAGGGGTTCTAGCTGAGAAAAAAAACTAAGAGTGCCTTCCTTTTAAAATACAATGGACCCTAGTTTGGGGTAGGGTATGAGAGAGGGAGGCAAGAGTTTTAATAGGAGTATGGGATCCTATGCATATCAAGCACTGTGCGCAGACGGAGTAGGTATTTCTCAGCACATACCACTCACATTATTTCTAAATACATATGGATGTTGCTGTATTTAATTGCATACACACTGTTTACAAATGCTACATAATTTATGATGGCTTTTACTGTGTTCTTTTCCTCAATTATTGCACACTAAAAATCAAATTAATTCTATGTGGACACCCAACACATTTTTCAAGTCCTTTTACTTAGAAATATGGAAGACCATGGTATAATGGAAGAAATGTAAAACCAGGAGATAAGAGACCTGACTTCTGGTCAGAGAGCTGCTCTTCTAAACCACCATGGGGTCTGGAGTCACTTTACTTCTCTATGCCTCAGTTTCCCCCGAGTCAAGAAATTTTGTGGTAACAGTATTTCTAGTGACCTGGTCTAAGGAAACAATCATAAAACTGGAATGAGGCTATATTCATGACATTGTTCACTAAAACATTATTTATACCAGCCCAGAATTAGAACAACATAAATGTCCAAACATAGGGTAATGGTACTGTACAACTACTGGATGTAATGTAATGAAACCAATTAAAATTATGTTCACTAATACTATGTAACGGCATGGAAAATTGCTTCTGATCTATTCTTAAAAGAAAAAATGAGATATAAATGATATGATTATGACGATATAATAAAAACCACGGCAGAGAAGAAGGAAAAAATTGGAAGAAATACATTAAATGAAATTGTGCATGAGTGACTTTAAATCTTTGAAAACTACTTTTGCATGGTGTCCAAATTATATTTAATAAGGATACATTACTTAAACTAAACAAAACACATCAATAAGAATCAGCTGAGAAAGTTGGGGTAAATGTTTCTAAGTCCCCTTCATTTCTAAAATCCAGCTGCAGTCTTCAAGGTTTAAAGACATAATAGATCTGTAGAAGCCCTTTCAAAGGCATCCAGCGCCACACAATTATAATGCCTTATTATTATTAACTCGCACGAAGCAAGAACTAACACAAATCCATTACAAAAGCAAAGTAGGGAAATGAGAAAGACGCAGATGACACAGCATTCCACTTGCTGTGAAAGCTCTTTTCGGTTAGAATATTCTTGACGCAACCTTTGGAAGAATGAATTTTACACAGCTTTCTGCCATGCAGCCCTCTCTGCCCTTTGTGCTGACATAATTGTCAAGCAGGTTTTATTGCATTCTCAAGTGATGGGCAGAACAGATGGCCAAAGCCCAGCCTGGGGACTGGTGTCTGCTTAGAGTGTCAGTGATGCTTTGCAGGGAAGGGGGAAGAGAGGTATGGCTGGCCCTGGAAGGAATGGGGACTGGGACCACACAGGTAGGGAGACTAAAAACGAAACAGAGTGGCTGGCTGGCCTGTAGGAAACCCCATGGAAGCTCATTTATACTTTGCAATGCCAACGTGAATGTAAGCACAATGGGGAATCGACCCAGGAAAGCAGAAGTTTAGCCCAAATCATAGGTCACTAGTTATAATCCACACCAGAACAGGAGCAGCTGAAAAAGTAGGTCTTTATTTCATGCAAGACGGTGTGTCACCTCATCCTTACTTACAGGAACTGGGAGAGTGGGCGAAACAAGATGAACATTGAAAAAAACAAACAAAAAACAGCTGGATTTAAATTCAGGCGATCTGGGTTTGACCTGTGACTCTGCAATGCACATAAATCTCAGACGGGGCACACTACCTCTTTAAGCCTCAGTTTACTTACCTATAAAATGAGGCTAACCCACTTTGGAAGAGTATTATAAAGGATGAAATGATATCATCTAGGAGGTGCCTGGTTCCTGGTAGACCCTGAGGGGTCATCTCAGTTTAATGTGTAGATTTGAGACAACCTTGAACATAAGTTCAAGTCCATAATTCCAAATGCTTAGTACAAAAAAAGGTGGTATCAAGAGAAATCAGGTGATTAGTCAAAAATGAATTAAATGTACATTTTCTATTTTTCTCATCTATTTGCATTTGCTTTTGTTAGAGTTCTAAGCTCTAAGGCATGGTGTTTGACAAGACAGGAATTTAAGAGCTCAGCTGCTCGAAGGGACCTGAGTCACTGGCTGGGCTCTTTGGGCACACTCATAGGTCAAACAATAAAATCACAATATTTACTAAAATCAAGGAGCCTTTTTAAACACGAAATCCAAAAATAAAAGAAGTGAGGCTTAGAGATGTGAAGTGATTTGCTCAGAGTCATACAGCTAACAAATGGATACCCACGTCTAGACGCCCCCATTCCCAGTTTAACATACTTTCTACGACATGTTTTGATGATTCAAAATACATTTTTCTGGCTTGAGAAATATGATATGAGTGCAACAGTATGGAGGTTGGAAAGGACTCATACTCGTGTGTATGAATGAAGACAGGGAACTGCTTCGGCAAGAGGTTGGGATACCCGTGCGGAGGGGCAGATAAAGGCAAGAAGTGATGTCAATCATGACCCCTTGCCTTGATGTTATTAGTTTTAAAAGTTTGATATAATTGCAACTCTGTTTAATCCTTACAGATTTCACTTTATTAGTTGGGTGGGACAGATGTTTTATAAATACCTTTATAAATAAATAAATAATTTACTTATTTACTTATCTTTTTGGGGTTGACACAATGTTACATTCGTTTCGGGTGTACAATACGGTGACCCCACAGCTCATTCGTTGCGCTGTGCCCCCCACAAGCATGGCTACCGCCTGTCACCCTACAATGCTATTACGATACCATCGACTCTACTCCCTAGGCTGTGCCCTTCATCCCCACGATGGATTCGGCCCACAACTTGAAGCCTGTGACTCCATTTTGTAGATGAGGAGGGAAGTGAAATGTTCCGCCCAAAGTCTTGTAGCCTATTGTGGCAACAGTGGGGCAAGTGTGAGTTTCTTGACACGAAGAAAGAGAATTCCTTACGTGACCTCGTTTGGCGTGCTCATTTGGAACCTATTCTTGAGTGCTTGAAGAATCACATGGATAGTTTCCGGCGTGACTTACCCCTGGAGCTCCCTACGGTCCGTCACTTCCAGGAGCTACAAAACCATGGCATGACACTGGGTCAGTAACTCCGCTCAGGATGTTGCCTTGGCCCTGGGAGCCCAAAGATATCCGCGTTTGTGTATCTGCCTGGAACTTTAAGCCACTAGGCATTTTTTTAAAGATAAATACAGGCAACCAAAGAAAAAACTGGGTTGACATCTGGTGGTGGGGATAGGGGGTGGAGGACAAAAGAACAGAAGAAATCGGCCAGGCTTTATCAACTCCACCATGCCTTTCCCCTGGCGGGGAGCAACTAGGTAGCAGCCACTTGCCTCTTTGCAGTTTTAACTAAAAGGAGCATTACAGAGGTGAATTAACATTTAAAAAGAATGTAAAAACTCAGAGCTGTTCTAATGATGATTAATGGAGAGCTATAAGGGGGCCATGACCTGCTAGTGTCATTAAATGGATTGGCAGGTTTCTGAACATTAATTATAAATAGCCACAGGAGTTCTCTTGCTTCACAGAAGGATGATAAATCCAAGCCTGGGAGAGAGAAGAAGAAAGGAAAAGCAAAGAGGGGAAAAAAGTTTGCCTCCCTCTGCCTGGGTGTTGTGGGGAGGAGGAGAGAGTGGAGGGAATGAGATAAATGATAAATTAGACCCTGCCAGTCAATCACATTTTCTAAATGTTTTATGTCCCAAAAGCTATAAAAGCAATATTCCTTTCTGCCCTTATTGGAGCCATTTTTGTAGAGCAATCACATCAGTTTCCTTGGGGATTTCCACTGAAATGTGCTTTGCCTTTTCTTTTTATATTTACTCTCCAGCCTGTGACCAAGGGAGGGTCAGAGTCCGCATACAAATGGGCAGGAGAGAGACCCAGTGACCAGGCAAGGCAGACAGGGGGAGTGAGAGGCGCTGGCTGGCTGGGGGCCCTGGCTCCCTCAGATGCCCCTAGCAAAGTCACCAATGGCAGAGGCCCTTTCCCTTCATCCTGGGAGGGTCTCCGTGAACAGACCAAGGGCCTGTTAGGATAGACAGTGAGGACTCAGCACAAATTTTGCTGACTCGGCAGACTGCAAGCAGCATGAGGGCAAGGACAGATTTGGGGTCTGCTTTATCCATGGCCAGAACCTAGAGCGGTGCTTGGCACATTAGAAGCATCCCGTGACTTCCAGACCGAGAAGCACAGCCATCTCAGCCTGGGTGCAAGGCCTGTGTCCGCTGAGAGCCGGAGCCGGGGCCGGGCCCTTCTCTCCTGGCGGCCCTCCTTTGCCATCTACCTACTGTAACAAAGCCCCTCAGGATTTGCTTCTCATCCCTGGTGAAGAGATGAAGATGGAGATGGGGCAGGGTGGGAGACAGAGAATGAAAGAAAGAACCCCAAACTAGGATTTGGAATAATGGATACTCCTGGACGATGTTATATTTTTCTGTGTTGTTACTTTTCAAGGCTTTCGGCTGCAAATCATTATTTCAGCTGATTGGAAAATGGTGTTGAAAGACCTGCTTCTCTGGTACAATTTTCTTCATATCCTATTAGTTGCAATACAATTACAGAGAATACATCAATTCCTGGCCTGCCCACCGTTGCCGACGGAGCCGCCTATTAAAAAGCGGCCTTATTAATGGAATTGTACATCTAGGATTAATCGGCTTGCGTTGGCCATTTACATTTCTCATTCCACAAGCACTTTTGTTTGCTTAATAGGCTGAAGGAGGTAGGAAATGACACAACAAAAGCCTCTCCCAATTGCCACGCGTATCACTGGTGGATTTAATATCCCCTCCTTCTTTCATCCTGAAGTGCTGCATAGGGATAAGATCTGGCACATGCCACTAGGGAAAAGCGAGGCAGCAGCAAAACAGCCATTGGTGGATAAGCAGGAAGGAAGGAGGGGCCGAGAGAGAGGCCTGGGCCAGAAGAAGGTCTCTGCACTTCGGGGAAGGAGCACAGGCTCGTGTTTTCCACCTACCCTGAGAGGTTCGCCTGGGAGGCAGTAGCACCTTGGGGACAAAGCCCAGGAAAAGGGGATCCCAGTGGCAGGGCAAGGTGGGAGGAGCACAGGGAGGCAGTTGCCCTGCTTTCCTGGGATGGACGTACCCCCTCCCCCTTTGCCATGAGTGACTTCAGCAAGTTGTCCTTTATCTGGGCTGCTATGTTTTTGCAAATCCTGGTCTGGCTCCCTGCCCATCTACACACTCCTCCATCATTTCCCTTTAGGGCTTAGGGAATAGACGTAAGGCTAGTGGATTCCAGGTCCCTCTACTACCAGGCCAAGCCAAGCACAGTGTAACATGGAGGGAAATGGGGTGGGGGGAGAGAGAGAGAGGAAATCACGTAGGTCCAGTTGGCTCCCTTTTTTCCTTTTGGTATGAGTAACTTAGAACTGACAACTTGGGATTTCTCTTTGGAACTTAGGGAAGGAAAATGCAGAGCATCATGGCAGAATTCTTATGTTCACTGGATTCCAAGAGATGAGTGACCAGGCAGCTGTCCGCAGCAGCAGTCTGCTTAGGAGAAAGTGTGCCAGAGAGAGATGCCAGCCCATCTGAACGATAATCCCTGACTGCAGGGCAGTGGTGGTGAAAGCAAGGTAGGAAGGAGGTGAGGATGTTCCAGGCACTTCCTTACCCACTATTTTCTTGGAGGGTGTCAACGGTAGACTCGTAACTGCTCCGCGACACACTGGCCTACAGGGAGTTCCCCGGAACACCAGAGAGGCTTGGACACCCCAGGGAAAAGTTGCTCAGAAATAATAGAATTTGGACCTTTTCATCAAACCTTATCTCCAGGGAGTTCAGCTTTTCCTTTCAGGAACAGGATGGGGATGGGGAGGAGGGACACCTAGGTTCTGCCACTGGGTGGGCTTCCGCATGAAGCCCCTGGGAGGGAGTCCAGGTCGTTGATGGACAGAGAGCAAATTTCCTCTCTCTAGGCAGGAGCCACCCCTCCCAGCCGGGGCCCGTGCCCACCAGACCATCGTCTTCTCCTGTCCTCTCTTCGACCTGCTCCACTAGGTGATGCTTATGAAAGCTCATCCTTCCGACAGCGATGCTTTGTTGAATTTGCTCCTCCCTTGGTCTCCAGCAGGCTGGCTTCGCCCATGACCCAGGGAGGTCTGTGAGGTCTGAAATGGTGGACAGCTGAGACGCATAAAGCCAGACTCCCTTGCCAGCCGGGGGCTCTGTGGTGAAACAGGGGGCTCCCATCTCAGGGAGGGCATTACCCCAGCAACGGAGTCCGTGTATGTTGGAGCGATGTAATATAGTATGACTTTTCACTTTAATGGGGTTTTTCTAGACCACTAGGAGAAAAAGACTCCATTAACCACACTACAAAGGCCTCTACTTATTAGTATTTTAGAACAGTGGCAAAACATTTCGTGAATCTAATTATTGCTGACAAATATGAAAATTGAAATCAAAGTTAAATTTTCAGCTAGTGCCTCATATGCCAGCCTTCTCCGACTTCAACTAGTGCACCAACACATTTCTTCTTCCACTAGTTTCAGCAGAAGATTGGCTATTTTCACTTTCCCCTAATACCGCTTGCTTGCTTGCTTCCCCCAGCCCCTCAGCCCTCCCTGGCTCGGACCCTATATATTTTGAAGCATTAAATCTGACATATTCATCTTGGTGGCTGGCACGAGCTAACTAACTTCATGTTTACTTGTCACAGATACAGAAATGGGCTGAGCAGGGTGCTGGGAAAGCTGCTTCCCTCTCCCCACCCTCTCTCCCTCCACCCCGGATCCTAGCATTCTTTTTTATTTTTTTTCGGATAAAAGTCATTTGACTGATTTCAAATTCCTCGTGATACCAGGACATAAAAAAAAAAGGACTTGTCAACACCTTTCTTTCTTTTTCCCTATTAAGCATACTGTAAAAATCAATCCCTTTTGTCACTTCACTCTGCTTGCGAGAATGTTTAATGGATGTCAAGGGAGCTAATGATCGCTGGTAGAAAATTCATTTTAGATTTGCTATTTATAAAGTACTCAGTACTCAGGTGGGAAATTAACATGAGGCAAGGAGTCGGGTGGGGTGGGGGAGGGAGAGAAATATAGAACTGGGGCCCTGCCAGGCTGCCAGTTGCTTTGTGTGGGTGGTACCCAAGGCATTCTGGGGGCAGAGGCTGTGTGTGTCAGAGATGCTGGGTGGGACAGGGCAAAGAGTATGGGCTCAAACAACATCCAGACCCGGGTAAGTTGATCTTTCTGAGCCACAGTTTTCTCAGCAATAAAATCATATCTACAACACCTAGCTCACAAGGTTGTAGAAAGGATTAAATAAAATATCACACATAAAACATTTACCAGTGCCTGGCACTGAGTACTGGTACATGTTTAATAAATGTTAAATTTCTTTCCCTGTAGCCCCATAGCCCTGTGAGGGGATCAGGACAGGGCGGGTCAGCACAGAATTGCTCCGGGATCTGGAACCATCCATGGGTGTGCTCACACTGAGCCCAGGTAAGGAGCTCCCCTGGTGTCTACAGCAACCCGGTGATCAGATTAGCCAGTGGTTGTCAAACATCAGTGAGCGTCAGAATCACCTGGAAGACTTCTCAACACGCAGACTGCTGGACCTCATCTCAGAGGTTCTGAAGGTCTATAGGCCTGGGTGGGGCCCGAGAATCTGCATTCCTGATTAAGTTCCCAGGCGATGCTGATGCTGCTGGCCAGCACCACACTTGGGGAACACAGAGGTAGGCATACAAATTCAACAGGTCTCCTGAAGCAGTGTCACCAGCGCCTCCCAGATGGAGCAAGTCTTCCCCACCCCTGACTCATCCACACCCCCTCAAACCAGCATAGCTACTCAGAAGTTTGAGGCAAATCACTGAGCGCTAGTTAAGGCATCCCCCAATTTTACATCACTGGCCAAGCAGGAGAGGCAAGTGCTGAGGTTAATTTTCAGGCTTGCTGTGGTATGGAGCCAAGCCTCAGTTTCCCCCTACATGGCTGCGGCCCCAAGTGCTCAGATGGACCCACTTTGTCGCCCCAGTGTTCCCTCAGTTGCACGTGAAACTCCAGGTCAGAAAGCCCCAGTCTACCCACACCCTTCTAATTTCTCCTTTTCCTGGCCCTTCTCTTGGATACTTCGCTGTTATATTTGGATTAACTGCAAATCTCCTTTGATTACTCACTCTCTGTTGAAACAGACAACCTGTTGCCACGTGTTTGATTACTGAATCCCAGGGGAGTTCCTATTTGTAATGCAGCCAGTTACAGTACACTTGGCATTACACACAGTCATTGAGCTGCTAATTCATTGTCTAAGAAGTTGCTTTTCAGTTTCTGATTTTTCAATAATAGGCTTCTCACGAAGCCCTTAAGCTTCGGAAATAGGCCAAAAACTGCTTTTCCAGTCATTTCCATAAACACAAGCGGATCAGGAGGGGGGAAAAATGGAATAGTTTTATGTGTAATTCCTGGGGCTCTGGAGCCTCGGTAGAGAGCATGTCGAGGCTGCAGGTCTGCAACAGCTCCGTGGGAAGGATGCCGGCTCGCAGAAAACCTGACACCAAGGCGAATGATAAATCCCGAAATTTCTCCTGACGCCTAGGCTGCCGCTTTGCGGGGGCTGGGCGGGTATCCTGCGCACCAGCAAATTGTTCTGTCAGCAAGCCGCTCCCTCAGCTGCGTCTTGTTAGGGAGTCTGTCACTCATTCCCCAGTCACAGCGCCACCGCCCCACCTCTGAGGTGGTGTCCTGTCACCTGGGACAGGTAGGAGGTGGTGTGGAAAACCTGCCCAGGAGACAGAGCCCGGAGGGAGGGAGCCCCGTCTCCCTGAAGCTGCCTCCACGCTTGGGCTGTGGGGCATGTGGAGTCAGGGTCTGGCCCGTCTATGGGTGCTCCCTTACTTCAAGAAGGAGGAACTTTCTGGCATGCGGGCCCCTCTCAACCACCATCTTGTTTCTTTCTCTCTTCTCTCTCTCTCTCAACCCCCTCCCTGTTTTCAAATGTAGATTTTACAAATTACCCAATGAGCCAGAAAGAACAGCCATTCTTTTTCTTCCCAGACAAATCATTTTCCTCTGTATTAAAGAGTAGAGAAATAGAGAAATAAAACTTGGACTTTTGAAACACCTAATTCTGACCAGGCTGTTTTCTGGGTACACCTAGCCCTCAAGGGACAAAAGGGAAGGTGCCAGATAAAAACAACAGAAAAAAGACGCCCAGTTAAATTTGAAATTCAGATCAATAGCAAATATTTTTTTTTGTATAAGTATATGCTGTGCTTAATAAAAAAAAAGAATACTTGTTGCTTATCTGGAATTCAAATTTATTAGGCATCCTGGATTTTTATTTGCTAAATTTGGCAATCCTAGCAAAAGGGAATATTCAATTACTTAGTTTATATATTTTCATAGCTTACATACCGCCAAGCTTGCTTTGTCCTGATATTTTGTTTTGTTTTGTTTTCCTGAGGTGGGTATATTCAAGAGAAACTGAGACCCCTCCCATGCAGGCAGAGAGGTGACTACACCCCCCTCAACACACAGGCACCAGGAGCCTAGACTGGGAGCGGCCCTTCCAGGCAGAGCTCCCTCCGTCTGTGTTCACCATTTCTCTAAGTCAGTGGTTCTCCACATTTAGCATCAATCTCCTGAAGGACTTATTGAAATGCACATAGCTGTGTTTCAGAAAGCCCCAGACTTTCTGATTCAAAGACCACACTTGGACAGCCACAACTCGAAGAGCATTGTGTAGAAACAAACCCCTTCCTCTTTCCCATGGGCAGCAGAGGAACAAGGAAACTGCTGTGAGGGGTCTGCTTGAAGGCTCAGTATAGAAATGAGGGAATAGAGTAGGTCTCAAAAATCTTTGTCCTCCTTTTTTCTGGCCTTATTTATCCCATCATTCCATCTTCAACATTAAAGCAAGTTAAGACAGTGTTGCACTGGGCTAGTCCTGCAGGAAGGACATCCCTGACAGAGAGCAGTGTGTGCAAAGGCACTGTGCTGTGGCAGGGCATTAGTGCCCAGGGTCAGTGCCTGGGGTCGGTGTCTGGGGTCAGTGGGGCAAAAGGGCAGAAGCAGAAGGATGCAGGGAGACAGAGCAAGAAAGAAGCTGGGGCAAGATAGGGAAGGGACTTCTATGCCATGTTAGGGAACTTGGGCTATTGTCTTGAAAGCCAGCCATGTGGAGCTAATGGATATTTTAAGAAAGGACTGAGGTGACAAAATTTGTTTGGTTTTTTTTTTAGCAAGATAATTAATTATTAGCAAGAGAGAAGATGGACTCATCTGAGGAGAAAACTGGTAGCAGGGGATCTAGTTAGAAGCTGCATTATTTAGCAAGACATGGCTAGAGCTTGAACTGAGGTAGGGCCAACAGGCAGGAGAGGAGAGACAGAGAGATACAGGGGGTCACTCAGAGGCAGACCTGAACTGAGCTGGCGAGTGATTGTAGGAGCAAGAAGGGTGGAGAGGGGTAGGGGGAAAGTGCAGTCCCCAGGTTTCACAAGCATAATTCAGTGAAACATGGAAGCCTATTCTAAGGAAATTTATTTATTTATTTATTTATTTATTTATTTATTTATTAAAGATTTTATTTATTTATTCAACAGAGAGAGACAGCCAGCGAGAGAGGGAACACAAGCAGGGGGAGTGGGAGAGGAAGAAGCAGGCTCACAGCGGAGGAGCCTGATGTGGGGCTCAATCCCACAACGCCGGGATCACGCCCTGAGCCGAAGGCAGACGCTTAACCACTGTGCCACCCAGGCGCCCCTATTCTAAGGAAATTTAAATATCCTATTTTACAGATGAGGAAAACAAAGGCTCTGGAGGAAAACAACAACAGCAACAACAACAACAACAACAACTCAATTCCAAAAGTCAGAGTTAATGACAGGGCTGGGATGAGAAAGAATATTCTAACTGATGTAAAGATCAAGAAATAGGGTCTATGGGGACATGCTCTGCAAACTGTAAATATAAAAGTCTCTCTGGTGTAATTCCTTGGAGAGCTAACTCTAGAAGGGAGTTGGAGGTGAGCCCCTGTTTGAAAGATAGTCTGCTACCATCTCCTAGATGGTAGGACCAGAACCATAAAAAGAGTTGGAAAAATCAGGTAGGAGTGGATCAGATTGTATCTTTTTTTTTTTTTTTAGATTTTATTTATTTATTTATTTATTTATGTGACAGAGAGACAGCCAGCTAGAGAGGGAACACAGCAGGGGAGTGGGAGAGAAAGAAGCAGGTTCCCAGCGGAGGAGCCCGATGTGGGGCTTGATGTGGGGCTCGATCCCAGAACGCCGGGATCACGCCCTGAGCCGAAGGCAGACGCCTAACGACTGCGCTACCCAGGCACCCTGGATCAGATTGTATCTTAACATCCAGAGAGAAGAGCATGTCATGAGGAAAGGAGGGAGATTCTGTGCAATCCCGAGTCAATAGTCAGCCCTCTTGCCCATTACACAAGTCACTGTTTTAGTCCTTTTTGCTTTCTGGAAAACACAGCCTACTGGTTTATGGACATATATGTGAACATACACACACGTGTGCAAACCCACATCTTCCTCAAATTACACTCAGAGAAAATCAAAGCCATTGAATGCAGACTCCTCCAACTTCCCACAACCACGCCGAAAGGTTTACATGAATCCATACCACGCAAGGACAGCTGATTCTCTCTTGTTTCATTTTTCTTTATCAGAGTAAGTTCTATACAACATAAAATTTACCATTTTAACCATTTTAAATGTGAAATTCACTAGCATTAAGTACATCCACACTGTTGTGCAACTCAACGTCACCATCCATCTCCAGAACTTTCTCATTATCCCCAAAGAGAAACTTTTCCCATTAAATAATAACTCCCCCTTTCTTCCTCCCCTCAGCTGCTGGAAACTTCTGTTTTCTGTCTCGATGGATTTGCCTATTTTGGTACTTCATATAAGTGGAACCATACAATATTTGTCCTTTTGTGTCTGACTTCTGTCACTCGGCATCATGTTTTCAAGGTTCATCTGTGTTGTAACACGTGTCAGAATTTCATTCATTAATTTCATTGAGGCTGGATAATACTTGATTGTACGTATGCACCATATTTCGTTTATCCATTGGTCCACTGTTGGACACTTGGGTTGCGTTTTTGCCGATTGGGAATAATGCTACTGTGAACATGGCTGTACAAATACCTGAGTCTCTACTTTCAAATTTTGGGGTTTTTTGGTATATACCAAGAAATTCAATTACTGAGTCATATGATAATTCCATTTATAATTTTGGGGGGAACCACCAAACTGTTTCCCACAATGGTTGCTGCACTTTACTTGCCCACCAGCAATGCACAGGAGGGTTCCAATTCAACTTCTCCATATATTCGCCAACATTTTTTACTTTCCTTTTTTAAGTTTTTTAACAATCGCCATCCTAATGGGTATAAAGTCTTATCTAATTATGATTTTGATTTGCAGTTCCCTAATGACTAGAAATATTGAAAACCCATGGTTAGATGCCACAAAGTACATAGTGATATCTTAACCACACATGTGCTGTATGGGCCCAAGGGCTTCTTCCGTCCTTTTCAAGGGGAGATCTAACATTCCCTCCTGTCATACAACATGCTAATTGCCTCCTAACATCCATCCTCCTCTTCATCTATAAGAAGAAAACATTACACCAGCCATGAACAAAGTGGAATGTTTTTGTGGTCACATAGAAAAACTTTTATTGTATCTAATCCACTTTTATTGTGTAGTTTCTGCCATTTGCAGTTGAATCCAATCCTAATAGGAATTCTGAAATAAGTTTCTCCTTCCTTCCTTTATATAGTAATGCAATTTGTCTTGTTCCTTGTCTTCAAGACTCATTCTTTTACCAGTGGTCAAGATCTGCTACCCCTTACACCCTCTCATATTCCCTAGGGGACCTCACTTCAGCAATATCTCCTGAGTTTTCCTTTCCTCCTTGCCCTTTAGGAACACCTGCCTTTCAGCATTCAAAGAGGTTTTTCCCATCTTATAAAAGCAACAACATTCTCTCCAACTGCAATTCCCCTTTGTTTCCCCATTCCTTCCTTCTTTATTTCTTAGCAACGGCAATAGCGACAACCAAAAAAATTTGAAACAATTGTCCGCATTTTCTATATCCTTACCTTACTTTTGTTCCCCACACTAGGGCTCCACCCCACAAAACTGTTCTCCCAAGGGGATAGAAGATGTTTTCATCACTAAGTGTAATCTTACTTGATCCTTTAGTAGCCTTTGACACTGTTATTTTCCCTGCCTTCTCCAAACATACGTCATTTGACCTTGAAGGCATCATGCTCTCCTGGTTTTTCTCATATGTTTTTGGTCACTTCCTGTCAATTATCTTCCCAAATCTCCTCTCTTCCCAACCTTTATATACTAGTCATCTAGTATGTTCTCTCTACTCCCTTCTTGGGTAGTTAATTGTATCTGTGTCATAGACCATCNCCCGAGTCAATAGTCAGCCCTCTTGCCCATTACACAAGTCACTGTTTTAGTCCTTTTTGCTTTCTGGAAAACACAGCCTACTGGTTTATGGACATATATGTGAACATACACACACGTGTGCAAACCCACATCTTCCTCAAATTACACTCAGAGAAAATCAAAGCCATTGAATGCAGACTCCTCCAACTTCCCACAACCACGCCGAAAGGTTTACATGAATCCATACCACGCAAGGACAGCTGATTCTCTCTTGTTTCATTTTTCTTTATCAGAGTAAGTTCTATACAACATAAAATTTACCATTTTAACCATTTTAAATGTGAAATTCACTAGCATTAAGTACATCCACACTGTTGTGCAACTCAACGTCACCATCCATCTCCAGAACTTTCTCATTATCCCCAAAGAGAAACTTTTCCCATTAAATAATAACTCCCCCTTTCTTCCTCCCCTCAGCTGCTGGAAACTTCTGTTTTCTGTCTCGATGGATTTGCCTATTTTGGTACTTCATATAAGTGGAACCATACAATATTTGTCCTTTTGTGTCTGACTTCTGTCACTCGGCATCATGTTTTCAAGGTTCATCTGTGTTGTAACACGTGTCAGAATTTCATTCATTAATTTCATTGAGGCTGGATAATACTTGATTGTACGTATGCACCATATTTCGTTTATCCATTGGTCCACTGTTGGACACTTGGGTTGCGTTTTTGCCGATTGGGAATAATGCTACTGTGAACATGGCTGTACAAATACCTGAGTCTCTACTTTCAAATTTTGGGGTTTTTTGGTATATACCAAGAAATTCAATTACTGAGTCATATGATAATTCCATTTATAATTTTGGGGGGAACCACCAAACTGTTTCCCACAATGGTTGCTGCACTTTACTTGCCCACCAGCAATGCACAGGAGGGTTCCAATTCAACTTCTCCATATATTTGCCAACATTTTTTACTTTCCTTTTTTAAGTTTTTTAACAATCGCCATCCTAATGGGTATAAAGTCTTATCTAATTATGATTTTGATTTGCAGTTCCCTAATGACTAGAAATATTGAAAACCCATGGTTAGATGCCACAAAGTACATAGTGATATCTTAACCACACATGTGCTGTATGGGCCCAAGGGCTTCTTCCGTCCTTTTCAAGGGGAGATCTAACATTCCCTCCTGTCATACAACATGCTAATTGCCTCCTAACATCCATCCTCCTCTTCATCTATAAGAAGAAAACATTACACCAGCCATGAACAAAGTGGAATGTTTTTGTGGTCACATAGAAAAACTTTTATTGTATCTAATCCACTTTTATTGTGTAGTTTCTGCCATTTGCAGTTGAATCCAATCCTAATAGGAATTCTGAAATAAGTTTCTCCTTCCTTCCTTTATATAGTAATGCAATTTGTCTTGTTCCTTGTCTTCAAGACTCATTCTTTTACCAGTGGTCAAGATCTGCTACCCCTTACACCCTCTCATATTCCCTAGGGGACCTCACTTCAGCAATATCTCCTGAGTTTTCCTTTCCTCCTTGCCCTTTAGGAACACCTGCCTTTCAGCATTCAAAGAGGTTTTTCCCATCTTATAAAAGCAACAACATTCTCTCCAACTGCAATTCCCCTTTGTTTCCCCATTCCTTCCTTCTTTATTTCTTAGCAACGGCAATAGCGACAACCAAAAAAATTTGAAACAATTGTCCACATTTTTCTATATCCTTACCTTACTTTTGTTCCCCACACTAGGGCTCCACCCCACAAAACTGTTCTCCCAAGGGGATAGAAGATATTTTCATCACTAAGTGTAATCTTGATCCTTTAGTAGCCTTTGACACTGTTATTGTCCCTGCCTTCTCCAAACATACGTCATTTGACCTTGAAGGCATCATGCTCTCCTGGTTTTTCTCATATGTTTTTGGTCACTTCCTGTCAATTATCTTCCCAAATCTCCTCTCTTCCCAACCTTTATATACTAGTCATCTAGTATGTTCTCTCTACTCCCTTCTTGGGTAGTTAATTGTATCTGTGTCATAGACCATCTTTGTTGAAGCTCAGAGGTCTCTTCTGAATTCCAGATCAGTGTAGCTGACTTCATATTGGATAGCACCTTGAAAATGCCCATTAGGCATTCAAACCCTTCATGACCCAAACTGCATTCATCACCATCTCCATAAAACCCACCTGAGCATCATTTACCCCAAAACAGAAAGTTTTCTTTCACTTCCCTTTATTACTTCTCATCCTCTTTCCTATCCACTTCCAAGTCATAACCCTACTACCTCCGTAACACTTGAATGCTCCCAAATCTCCCCATCTCTGCAGCACTCACCCTGGTTAACTTATGCCTGATTAGTTGCCACATCCTCTAGAAGGCTCCCTTGCCTCTAGTCTTGCCCCCATTTTAATTAATTTTCCACACTAACGCTAGAACAATATTTTAACATTTTTAAGTAAACCAAATAATGTTATCCAACAAGTAAAACTGCAAATCTGATCATGTTACTATTGGACATGCAACCCTTCAACACACTTTCTTCTCTCAATATAAAATCTTTTATAGGAAACATAAGGCCATTCAAGTTCTGACCTCTGCCTACATCTCTACCTACACATCTTGTCTTTCTACCTACTTCCCTTCTCCCCCATCCGTTTGAGCCCCAAAACCACACACACACACACACACATGCTCCATCTTGCCAGATTGGATACTGGATTCCTGAATTCCTACCATGCTCTCCTGACTCTAGACCTTGGCATATGCAGTCTCTTATACTTGTAATATTTATCTCTCCTCTTACCTGGTTAAATCTAGTCACCTTTGTGTCTCAGCTTTCACATCTCTTCCTTCTAGAAGAATTTTCTGACCTGAAAAATCTCCTAGTTGCTGCCATAGAAATCAACACTTGCTTTTATCTCAGCACTTACCATGTTGTATTGAATTGTCTACTTCGTTGAGTATAAGAACTCTGTTTTGTTGTTGTTTATGGCTTGCATACAGTAAGGTATGAATAAATCATTCTGGAGTGGGTGAAATATTAATGTAAGTAAGAACTTGGCCACGCCCTTGGGTCTATTATGTTGCTTTTTTTTTTTTAATCATTCACCTTGATGACGTGGAGATTACATGTCTATATCATTTGAGGATGACATAAAGCTGGTGGTGACAACTCATCAGAATCCAAAAATAATCTCAGTGGATTTAAATAAAGGACCCGAGATGCAGTAAAATTTCAAACTTAGATGAAACATTTAAAGAAAATTAACTATAAGCAAATAAGAGAGGTCTTACATAGTAACATTTTTGCCAGAGGAATGAGTACAACATCAATATGAACGAATAGTGTGGTAGCTCTGAAGAAAAAAAGAAAAGAAAAGAAAAGAATACAGTAATAAAGTGAACCTATGTAACTAGAAAGTCCAAAATATGGTAGGTAATAGTCCATGCCCTACTTTACCAATCAAACTACATCTGAGAGAATTTGTCTGGTAATGTATTTTAGTGGATCATTATCAACCTGGAGCATGTTCAGAAGACAAGGATCAGGATGATTAATGGTTTAAAAGTTATGCCATATGATAATCATAAGAAGGAACTAAGAATGTCAAGATAAGTAGGGCTCATGATAGCTATCTTTTAGAAAGAGGATCACACAATATTCCTTATATTTTTAAGCAGCTCTAATTGGCAGAAGTTAGTAAGAGGAAAATCTTTGCTCAACATAGATTCATTAGGATTATATTCATCTGTGAATAATAGAAACCTAATTAAATAAGGGTTTTATTTCCTCATACGTGATAGTGAGTATGGGAACATGTATTCTAGTGCTGGTACAACTGCTATGTCATCTTGAGCCCAAGTCCTTTAATTAGATTGAGCCATATGAAATTGCCTATACTCAACTATTTTTGATTTACCAAAACAGTTGGGTCCATTTGGTTCAACCTAAAGGCTTCCTTCTTTGCCATTTTTTTTAAAGTATCCTCCGTGCCCATTGTGGAGCCCAATGCAGGGCTTGAACTCACAGCCTTGAGATCAAGACCTGAGCTGAGATCAAGAGTTGGATGCTTAACTGACTGAGCCACCCATGCGCCCCTTTGATTAGTATGTATTATTTGTCCTCCTGTTTCCAAGCTGTTTCCTGGATCTCCAGGTTATGCCATTCTCTTAGTCAAGAGGAAGCAGTAATGGTAAGGCTTAAAAAACACAGGCTTCCCGAGTATAATCCTCAAAACTCCAAGGAAACTTGTGCTTACATCCCATTAACCTGAACTGCGTGACATGACCATACTCAGCTGTAAGGGAATTTCGGTGATGACTATTTTGAATGGGCACACTGCTGTCCTGAACACATTTAGAGCTCTGTTTATACAGAGAAAGGATAATAATTGATTTTGAGGTGGTATCAAAAGTGCTTGCCTGAATAGTGTTTTCTCACAGAGTTGATCAACTATGGAAAGGGGTGCTAATATCATTTATTCTCCATTGTATCTGCACAATAGAATCATCTGTAGTTATTTCAGAGTAGAAGGGACTCTGCCCTCCACTGACCTATTCAATGAGAATTTTTGTGAGTCATCCCTGGGCATCTGCTTATAACAATCTCCACAGGTGATTTTGATAGGCAGCCAGAACCGGGGACAACGATGTGGGGGGTTGGTGTCTGCTCACTGGGAATCTCTGGAATTGTCGGGCAGAAATTAGTGAACATCATTCAGATGGGATTGTTGCCTTAGGGGTGGAGACAGAAAATTCCATGATTTCTCACAACTCTAGGAGTCTGTGAAAAAGCTTTTGTATTTGATGATTAAATTATTTTGGCCTTGACAAGGCTTCAGCAGTGCAAGAAAGCAATGAAAAAAAATGGTGACAAGGCATTTAGATCCTTCTATTAAGAAGTATTAGGGGGAAAGGAAGGAGAAATATAAAACAATCAATTAATTCTTACAATCAATTAATTATTTGTTGTCAAAATTAGCAAAATGGTTTATCCAACTGCAGATGTCTATGCATCCCCAGTTGCATTGAGAAAAAAGCTGTCAGTTAACTTTTTCCATGTCTGGGCCAACTTTCTTCTTGAACGTTGAGAAGGAGAGTCAATGCCTTAGTGGACAACTTTGTGAAAGAAAGAAAAAGTAGATCTGAAGATAAGAAACACCTGACCACTTCATCTTCTCTAACTAAATATAATCCATCCAGTAACTTCCTTCTTTTCTTAGATCCAAACTTCCCCTGTCTGTCTCACTCCTCCTGATGCCAATGTAGGTTCAGAGCACCATGCCATCCTCCACTCATCTGATCTATTGACCACTAGAATGGCTATTTTCTGCTCTTGGGTAAGTTTAGTCATAAATGTTGAGCTCATGAGCCACAACCCAGGCACCTACAACATATGTTTTATGACTGATTATCACTAGGAGGGATTGTTAAAACATAGTATCACAGATTCAGAGTCCCAAAAAGATCTTGTCAGAAAGAAGGTATCAGTTGAATCTAATAAGATAACTGCAGAAAGGGTGAGTTTTGAGACCAGGTTATTGTGCACCGTGTAAAACACCACAGACATAGGATAAGGAAGGGTTGAATCGATAACAGCTCATCATAAGTTGACAGGTCATATGGCTCCTGAAAAACCTAAGGTGATCTCATGCCATTTTCCCTCTGTCTCTCCCTCTCTCTGTCCTTTCTTTCCAGCCATAATGCAGAAGATTGAATTTGTGCCAGGTGTTGTGCAAGGTGCCCTAGGAATGTAAAGATACATAAGGCAGTCCCTGACCTCTAGGAGCTCAGAGTCTGGCAAGGGAAGAATGACGTGGGAGCACTATGCAGTGCGTGATGGATGTTAAGAATAGAGGTAAGTACAAGAGAAATGGAGGCATGAAGGATGAAATGAGAGGCTTCAGAGGGAGGCTGAGCCTGGAGTTTCTTCTTGAATTATAAGTGTTTTTGAGGTACAGGAGGACAGCACTCAGCAGAGGGAGCAGTGTGCACACATGCTGTGAGGACGAGCCCTCAAGCAGGCTATGGAACAGGAGTGCTGTTTTAGGATTAGGAGAGGCTCACAAACCCAGGCCAGACCCGTGGTGTTGCCAATACCTTTCCAAAGAGCTGAGACTTCATCCCCTTTGGGTTTGGAACCAGGAGAGGTCATATTCCATAATATTTTGGGCTACTCAGAGTGCAATGGGAGAAGAAGACTTTAAGAATACGGAGTAACCAGACCAACTTTAGAGAAAAGCAATCAGCACCCTTTCTGTGGATGATAATATAGAAAATAGAAAAAACGCTGGGGATATTTAACCTCGTGGAGAGAAAATTTGAAGGAAGGGGGAGGAAATCATTTTTTTCAAATATTTAAAGAAAAGTCATGTTGAAGAAGGACAGACTTGTCCTGTGGATGGCAGTATTCATATCAATCATAATACTATTAGGTAATATTTATTGAGAACATACTATGTGCTAGGCAGTGTTCCAAGCACTTTATCTGCAGCAACTTATTTAATCCTCAAAACAGCCTTAAAGCTAAGTCTCATAATTATCTCCATTTTATAGAAGAGGAAAGGGAATCACAGAGGTTGACTGAATTGCCTAAGGTTTCAAACCAGGAAGTGGCAGAGCCAGGGTTTGGACCCAGGCAATCCAACCACTATGTTATAATGTCTCTCTGGACCTAGAGTAAATGGCCAGAATCTATAAGAAGACAGATTCTCCTTCTTTGTCTCCTTCTTTGTCTTCCTTCTCTTCCTGTCTTCCTGAAATCCAATGGTCAGTTATAATAGACTATCTGGAGAGATGCATGTTCCCCCTTATTGGAGATAGAAGCTAGGGGACCACTGCAGCAGCACTGTTGAGGTATCAGAGCTCAAGGAGAGGGACTGAAATAAGTCATCCTGAAAGTTTTTCTGGGCTTGAGGTGGTTGGGACTGTAGGACTGGCTGACATAACAGCGTGAGCACTCTGGGGGGCCCTCAATGTGAGTACTTCCTAAGTTAACCAGAGACTGCCCTGGGCACAAATTTGCATGGTAACTCTGTTCCCCGTGTGCCTTCTATCCTGTGCACCCTATCAAAACAGACCAAGTTTTCACTCTTGCATGCCCTGCAGGAACTGACCTGGCCTGAGGAGTGGAAGCAGCATCACCTCTGCCTAACACACTAGCTGCAAAATTGCCATTGAGGTTCTCAGCGTTGAGGTTTTGTTGCCCATGAGAAGGAGAGCAAAGGAAGCAACACTGCGGGCTAACTCACTCTTGGGGATGAGAAGTGGAGCCTGAGCAGGAGAGAAACGTGCAGACCTTCACACTGAGGAATGGAGCTTCTTCCAAGACTCGCCATCACTTAGCACTCACTAAATCCACTCTAACACATTCTTTGACCCACATTGAAGGGGCTCCTGAATTTCTCTTATAAGATGGGTCAGTTAAGAATCCTTATCATTCCTGATTCCCTCTACCTAAAATGCTGTTAATCCTTTTTCCCCATTCTAAGGATGCCTTAAAAGAAATGCATGTATAAATAGGTCCCTGACGTAGTAGATAAGATAGAGCATGCGAGTTCGCATGCACACGCACCATTCACACATTCTGACTTTGGTCATCTATCTGTAACTATATGCCTACATTCTTAGCTTCCTGCAAGCAGAAACTGCTTCCGAATACTTTCTTCTAGCATCACTATTTTTCAGGTGCTATATTCGAAAAGACTATTGGCAGAATTGCAAAATGTTGAACTTGAAATGAAACTTGACAATAATTTTAGTCCAAGTTCTTTATTTTAAAGATGCGGAAACTGAGGCTCACAGGGACGAGGTGAATTACCCAAGATCATAGGACAATTCAGATGACTTTAGAGGTATAATTTTTTAAACCTGACCACATATGAGAACCTCTTACAGAGCTCTGAATAAGATTGATGATGAAATTCTTTTTTTTGTTGGTCTGGGGTAAGGTTCAGTCATTGGTATTTTTATAAAGCTCCTCAGACAATTTGATGCACCAGGTTAGAGTACCACTGATATTGAGGATGAAAATATTGCAAATAAACACACATGGCACCTACCCTCTGAGGACTTTCCAGGCTCTGAGATGAGGTCAGGGGCTGTAGAATTGCTGCAGGCTGCTTGACTTGGAAGAATTGAGATCCATGACAAAGGCAGTTATCTGTTCTCCTACGTGAGAAAAGCTAAGAACAATCATCACCACCACTATGGGAATGCAGATAGAAGCAGCCAGGTAAACAATCATTCTAGAGCATTCCGAAGACAGCTAGTACCCAGTGTGAGCCTAAGAGAAGCTATATTCCCTCTTTTACATACAGCTGAAAACACAAGTTGATGGATTTGTAAAAGGCTTGTGTCCCAACTGGGGTATATGACCAGAGGAGAGCAAATAAATCACGATGCATTCTTATTATTCCAGGAACCTTAAGTTACATGTGATGAGTGGGTAGCAAATAAAAGGGTTCTCAGAAGGGAGATTATCTTAGATCTGCCCTGAGTTATGAATCCCTCACAGAGGTTCCCTGCACTTATTTGCATCGTCCAGACTAGCTGCCAGAGGCAAATCCTTCCCCGGCCTTATATAAGTTGTCTACCCACCCCGCTCCCCTTACCTTCCCTGGCCCTCTAGTTCTGTGCAGAAGGCAGGGCCAGAAGGAGGTGGGGAGGCTACCAGACAGGGTGGCATCGTGCCAAGAATCAGCTAATAACTTGAATGACAAAAGACAATTGTCACAAAGCCAACAAACTTACACCAGCTTTCATCATCCACATACTAACTGAGGGCACATCAAACAGGCAGGAGCCCTTTCTTGGCAGGAGACAGCAGGGAGGAGCAAAGGCAGCACCTCTTACGTGTTATTAACACATAACTGGAGTCGTGCACCCTCTCGCTGTGCTCTCTAGGTAAAAAAGGATCAAGGGCTAGTTGCTGTCTGGCCGCCCACCATCATTGCCGTAAGAAACCAGAAGCTGTCATGCACTCTTTCCTCTTGCTTCTGGCAGCCCTGTTGGTGCTTCTGAATGCTAGTAAAAAGGATGGCAAACCAAGTCAAATCTTGGAAACTCTACTCTGTCTTTGGTCTCATCCTTTAGTTCGTTTTAGTAACTGATACATTTATCCCCACCACCTACAACTATACACGGAACATAATAGACACTCAATAAACACTTGCTGGGTGACAGAACCAATAAATACACACACAGCTACAGTCTGTGTTGAGTTCGAGTCTGGTGGCACCACCAAGTAAAGCAAAGGCAGCATCTCCAGAGTGTGAATCTGAATGAGCCATGAAGCCAAAACTAGCCAGTTCTTTGAACAGTCTTTTATAACTGTGAAGGCAATACTCTTAGAGAAGAAAAAAAAAAATCAAATTTAGTAACCTAGGATGTCCTTAGTAACAGTGCTAAAGAACGTGTTTTCCAATATTTGATTTCTTAGCTTGACAGTCTCTCTTGAAATATTCTCTTCTCAGCACCGAAAATGTGAATCTTTGTTGGTTTGTTTTGCAGTTTGCAAATGACTTACAGAGTTTCTGTTTTTCTTCTTGCAAATAAACAAAAGGCCATCTCTCTAATATGACTTAAGTGGGGGAGTATCTGTGATCTGTCATGGTTTTGGAAGGAGAAGAGGACAGGAGGGGGAAGTAGAAAGGAAAATGAGGGAAACTGGAACAGGCAGGGTATAGAAGCTGAACAAAACGTGGGCAAGTGGCAAAGGTAAATCAGATATGGGAAATTAGAGTGGCAGGGATATCAAAGAGCTGAGGACTCTGTAATCAATCAACGGGGTCCTGGGGACCCTTGCTGGGGACGGCTGAACTCACCCACCAGTTCGTTGGTCCCCCCTTCCTCCTGCTATCATCAGGGCTCCTTGTGAACTGGGAAGACAGACCTTCCCTCCTTCTCCTGGGCAAGCCTGCACGAAGTGGAGCAACCCCTGCCAGCATGACCTAGATCTGTCAACTGATCAATTACTGCTCCCGTAGAGGAGAAGAAGGAAGAATGGAAGAGGGGAAAAAAAGGGAAATGGAGAAAAAGAGGAAAGGGGGAGAGAGGGCAGAAGGAGGGAGGGAGGGAGGGGAAGAGACAGAATGAGAGCTAAGGTGGAGGAACACATAGATCTTTTAAGTTTAAGCAGTGATATCACGAGCAGGCTTCATCCAGAAGGTTCCGTAAATAAATACAGAAATACAGAAAATAAAATAGAAAGCTCTCAGAGATAATTGACCAAAATCGCAGTCAAAGCGGAGGATTGAGTCCTCTTTTCCCCCACTTTTTCTAATCCAGACTAGAGCTGTTTTTACCCTTGAAACTCTCAGCTCTGGCTTTCTTCCCCTAGTCCTCCTCCTTTCCGCCACCTGCCCGCCCCTCCAGCCAGCATTGCACCCCCCATGCAGAAGTCTCCTTTTACAAATGGATGGAAGGCAGGCCTCCTTCATGCTCCTTCCAAAGTCCCTCCGCCCTTCCCCAGTGCACTTGAGAGTGGAATGGAATAGAAGCATCCACTACCAGGGGAGGAAGGCTACAATGGCACCACCGGACCCCATCTGACCTGTATACCATCGATTACTTTATTTTTGTATGTTTCCATCTTTTATGTTTAATTTGTTTTATTGAATTTCAAATGACTATAGACATAAAGTAAACATTTAACAAGCCAATAGAGCAGAAAGGAAGTAAACTGCATAAACACAAGCGGTCTCAGCATGGAGTTCCACTTAGCACCACATGTCTGGAGTGTTACAAGCATTAATGAGTCCTTACAACACCCAGGGGAGTTGCTCCCCAGCCTGGCAGGCAGGTGGGGAGACAGACTCACAGAGGAAAAGATTTTCCCCTACAGAAAACATAGGCTACTTCGAGCTCAGATGTGCATGCTCCCCACCGAGCCTTGCACCGGCCACCAGAACCACACTGGAACCTGGAAGGCATGCTCATGAGAATGTTTGAAGAGTGTGTAGGGCCTCCGCTGAGGTCGAATATAAAGCAAAGTTTGTTTGCATCTTTGGCGTTCTGGTTGGTAGGGGCGAGCAGACCATGAACGCCAAACTCAAAAAACCTGGAACAGAGCCAACTCCCAGACGTGATGATCCCATCCAAAGCGTGTTCACCCTTAGCAGACAGACATGAAAAGATGCTGCAAATCTTTTCAGCCTGTGTCTCCTGACCATGCTGGAAGCACGTGGCTCGTGTTGATTTAGAAATGTCATCCGTTCTCAGGATATTAAGAGAGATCACTGCATCCCAATGGATAAACTGTGGCTGAAGGCAACCCCGGGTTGTTTGAACCATCCGTGACCAGTGGGCGGTCCCAGCCCAGGTCACTGTACCTCTAGGCAACCAGAATGCAGGCATGCCAAGGACAGAAGCCAGACATTCCAGAATGGAGCACCTGAGCAGGGAAGCAGGAGAGACCATCTCTTCGAGGACACAGTTGAGCACCTCTAATACCAGCATGATGGGAGAAGCTTCCTGAGAAACAACAGAAGTCAGGGGCTAGGCGTCCAGCTCATCAGAAGGCATTATTGGGCTGATATTCGGCTTGAACAGTGCCACAGAGGGAGAACCAGCACCAGGACGAGGCTTTGCACCTGGTCACTAAAGCTGCAATCCCGAGAATGGTCTTCATGCAGCAAGGCCTGCTGGTCAGGGCTGCGACTCTCCAGGTGCCCTTGATCAAACGCTCAGAAGACCACCACCGAACATCAAGGATGACGGTGAGCTGCATTGGTTGTGCTGTGCCCGGCTTGCCTCTCACTTGCCCCAAGCTGGCAGCAGCAAGCATGGCAGCCAGGGTTTACTTTGTAAGGCTCCTCTGTCTCTTTGCCCTGCCTTTTTTTTTTGGGGGGGGGGGTCGCGGTTGTGATTGCAAGTGCCCACAATGCTTACATCAGGCTCAGGATCCCATCATCCCACACTGATTTTTCACTTTGTCAGTAAACATTGTTATGGCCTCATCTGCCTCCCACATCCCCGAAGCATCACCCAACGCAGCCTGCTGCTGGCACCCAGACGTTTCCTGTGAGTGGCAGGAAGTTGGCCGATCTGCCCAGCTGAACAGTGTCCGTGTCGTCGGCGCTGAGTGAAGGAGAGCGGGAACTTAGCCCCAGAGTCCTTTCCTTTCTGCTCTGCCTGTTTGTGTCTCAGGTGGGCAGATATAAGTTGATGTGGGGTGTGAGGAGATGAGAAAATTTGAAAGGTAAGACAGGAATCTAGCCAAGCTCATTGGAAGGTGTTAAAGGGAGCATTAATCCTTCGAAGGAGAAATGGTCGGGTTTCTAGAAAGAGGCTGCAGCACCACCAGCCATTCCTTTCAGAGCCTCTCCGTGGCAGAAGGTGGGCGGTGTGCTGAAAAGGACAGCCGCCTAATCCAGCTTTCCCAGCTCCTGCTCCCAGGAAAGGGAGCCGCTAGTTAATCAACCCTGGTGCGTTTTAGGGCCAGAGCCCCAGGGTGCTAATCCCCCCTTCCCTCCTGCCCCTCACTAATCAGTGCTGATTCCCTTGGAGATTCCCTCCCCCTCTAAGCTGGATCATGGTTGTTGGTGGGGTTGGGGGGAGGAGAGGGTCAGAAAGGGGTCCCTCATCTGCCACTAGCCCTGGACACCTTTTTTAAGAAGGCAAGAAACCCGGGAAGTAGCATCTCTGGGAAGAGCCAGCTTAAAACAAAAACAGAGAAGAAAAAAATTGCCTTGGAATGTGTACTGCATTCTAACTAGTCCCACTGGGTCAATGCAATAGGGGTGGATTATTGCAGGCAAGACCCGGGCTGCCTCAGTAATTCTGTAAGTTTGACAAGAGATAGCTGGCAGACTCCTGCTTCTATCCCCTCGAGAGAGAAAACAGACATCACCTTTGCCAGTCCAACTGGCTTATGGTGTGGGGGTCTTTGGGGGTTTATTCTTCCTTAAAATTGGGCCGCCTGTTTTATTACGACACATGGAAGCCTATGCAGAGCTGCCTCAAGGTGGGTAGCACAAATGAGGCCGTTATCCTCCTAAGGAAAGTCAAACTGGGCAGAATGTGAGGAGGTTTAAGATACCCCTGTCACCTCTACCCCGCGCCAAGATAGGAACAAGCCCACGAAATCCGATTTCACCCTGGAGAATTTTGTACCACCACTTTCTACTCATCTATTTAAGGATGATTCAAAGTCTGAGCAAATATTATGCTTCCCTGCATTTATTTCTGATGGGGGGGAAAATCACGTATGCTAATTTATATGTAAATTCAGTATGGCCCTGGGGCTCCTGGCATGCTGCCAATAGGGCTGTTGATGGTGGAAGTTTGGCCATTGTCTCCAGTTTGATGTATAGATAGAAGAGACACAGACCAGAGGCCAGATGGAAATTATTGAGGACTTGGGACCTTCCCTTTCCCTTCCTCTGACCCTTCACTCTACCCTCCGTCTACTCAGTTTTCATGTCTGCTGTTAGCATCATAGAAGCCTGGCCCTGAGCTCAGTTTCCCCACTGCTGGTGTTGGAGCTCTGCCCTTCTCAGGTGAGCCCCTAAGCACCAACAGGCAGGGGTGCGTATCCTCCCCTCCACACACATGCATATACACATACATGCGCACTCTCGCTATTGCTGCTCTGTATTACGTAAGACGACTCAGTCAAGGGTGCCTCCAAGTTGGCTCCTTTACTCTTACACGCACTAATGCTCCCATGGGAGAGGAGAGAGATACTGAGGCCAGTGCCCCTCTGAGGCTGAACGCAGCAGACGACAGATACCCCTGCAAAATCCACCACGGTGAACTTCCTTGTCCCTCGGGCTGCCATCCCTCCAGCACCCCTTGCCTTCCTCCTTGAGCCCCAGCCACGGGTACACACGCATTTGATTCTTCCCAGCCTGGTCCTCTCTGCCCACCTCGTGTGTGTCTGTATGGTAGCCACTGCAGCTGATGTCAAGGGGACAGAGGCAGCCCCCAAAGCCTACCCTCAGAGAGGGGTCCGCAGGACCAGAGGTGGGGACAGACAAGACCCTGAGAACTCCATACTGTGGTAGGAGAAGGGAATGAGGTGGGTGGAACTCCCCATCCTTTTTCGCCCTGTGAGACTGAACTTTCCTCTGGGAATACAAGGCACAGTACTGAGCTTCCGCATGGGATCCTGTCTGCAAGCTCTGCTGGACCACCCAGGGAAAGTTTCTCTGCCTGTCTCAATCCCTATGAGTTTAAGCACCTTCAATATGAAAAAAGCAAGTCAGACCCTCCAGAGGATGGGTGGGCGAGAGCAAGCAGGTGAGCAGATGATACCGCTGCTGGAACGTCCGCGCTAGGACAGAGTGTGGGGCCACACGGTGCAGCAAATGGACTCAAGGTGGAAGCAGATTCCAAATGCACCCCAACACAGCACAACCAACATCAAAGGGTGCCCTGGGCCAGAGAGCTAGCCCACCCTCAACTGCATCCCCTGTGCCTTGGCTTCCCGCCCCCATAAATAAACAGAAAATTAGCATTCCACTCTTCTTACCTCTCTCCCTTCAACTTGGAAAATCTTTCCGAATTTCAGATCCCCCTGAGTGTTCCCACTACCTTGTTATCCTCCCCCAAGCTCGCTGCCCCCACCACAAACACACCCCAAACACATTAAAAACTAATACAGTTGTCCCCCACTGCTGCAAATTGCAAATTGATTCATCCCTTCAAGCTGGGTCTCCGACCAGATCTTTCAGGATACAGTTACCTGATTCTTCCTAGCCTGCATTTTTCAGTTGCTCCTTTTAGAAGCTTTGCAAGTTTCCTGGCCGATATTTAAAGTTTCCTCTTGTAATTTCTTCCCAGTAACATAAGCAACACATTAGCAACCCCGCTGCCCTCTGAATCTGTAATTTTCCCCTGCTTCTGTGTGTGCTCTGTTGTGTATGTGTGCAAGAATGTACATAAAGCCAGGGAGACCAGTACATTGCCACGCACCTAACAGGAGCGCCAGACACATTTTACTTATGCATATACATTCCCCCATTCCGGTAGCAGCCAGAATCAAATCAATATTCTCACAGCCTGGTAGGGAGAATGAAGTCCCAGCCATGCTGTTTAAACGCTCTCTCCTCCTGCAAACCGCGCAGCACAGCCGACTTGGGGAGCCTGTGAATCCTATAAAGCACACTGTACGATTCCTGGGTCTACTGTAGGCAAATCAATAGCAAGCTCTTACCTTGAAAGAGAAACAGAGCAGCCAGCCCCGTGAAGATTGCCCAAGAGATAGAATTGTGCGTTTTTGCCTGGATGGTTTTCATGATTTTTTTTTTCTTCTTCTTTTTCTTCTTTTTTGTCAGGTTCGGTTTTTTCTTTCTTTCTTTCCTGACAGATTGCGTTGCTCTCAAGCTGTTGGAAGGAGATTTAAATCCACTGTTTTGCTGAAGGACACAACAAGAAAGCCGAGGGTGTGAGAGAGTGTGACTTCTCAGTAATTATCTCTACTCATACTCTGGCACTGAGACACATCGTACAATCTGGCCCTGGACAGCCCTCCTACAAGCTGCAATCATTGGTTCTAATCCAAGGATTGACAGAGCTACAACACACGCGCGCCGGCACACACACACACACACACACACACACACACACACACACTCAGGAATCATTTACTGGGCAAATCAGGCTAGCTGATTAAAGAGACAGGAGCCTGGAGAGATGGGATGATAAATGCCACTTTGCCCCTTCTATATTACTTTCATTTTTTAAACTCAGAGCCCCAAGCATCCAAAAATCCCTTTCCTTCTGGCATTCCCTGGCCTCCTGAACTCAGATTCCCTGTGCACTGGAAAAATCCCATAGCCAGCAACGGCTTACAGGAAATTTTAAAGGGACATTTTCATGCTCAGTGAAACTTGCAAAGATGAGTCAAATTTCATTTGTTGGTACCTATTTTCCTCTCCGATGAAAATATCATTCAGTGACAGATTTTTTTTTTCTCTCTCTCTCTCATCTTTCACCTTTTCCCAATCAACCTCTTACTTGGTTGCTTTGAAAATAAATAACTTTCTCTTTTCTTCTGCTGTCACTCCGGTTTCAGAATACCTGTATTACTCCTATTTTTCATTCACTTAATTTATTTGCTAAAGTCATCCGTGTGTATACAATACGATGAAAAAGGATGAGGCTTCTGAGATCTCTGGAGTGCTGCAGTCTGAATGAGGAGAACCTTCTCCAAGAGAGAGCAAGAAATGAGTTTATTCTCCATGCCTCAGTCAACCTACATTCATTAAAAAGAGTAATATAAATGCTTGTATCTTAAAATGCAGCAAGACAGATTGAAGTTAGACAGGCCGAAGGACTTTCGGGGTGTGGATTTTGTATGTGCTTATAAAATGTCCTCAGAGAGTTGCAGACATTCATCTCCTTGGTGATGAGTAAGAAGAAAAATCAGACAGAAATAGTCAAATGGGCGTAATGACTTCTTGAGGGACTTCTAATTCTAAGGACCTGGAGGTTGATGTGAATTTTTGGTTTCTTCTTTTGGGAAGGAAGTTATGGGATGTGAATAAACTTATGGAACACTTAGCCCCTCAAAGACCCTTTCCTAGCTGATTCTGACAAATATATACCATCACGATGCCTCAACATACATTTTAGAAATATTTCTTCCAAATCTCCACGGCTAATTACTGTACTTCCTTGTAACCCCTATAATAATGGTAATGCATATATTCCTGAACTGCATAGGACAAAAGTACTTCTTGTCCGTTTCTATTTAAGAGCGTACAGGCAAAACGAGAACAGTTCTGCCATTCTGCGCCAAGTTTACGTGGTGAGTTCCCCCTGCGTTGTGTGTGAAAAGGAATGGTGGCCCCCTGGAGGTGTGCAGCCCAGCGACCAAGTGGAAGGAGCTCTGAGGTTTGCTCACACAAACCGAAGGACCGTGGGTAGCTCATTTTACCTCTGTGATCCTTGTCCTCTCATTCGTAAAGCTAGAGAATTGGAATAATGTCCAGGATCTCTCCATTTTAAAGGTGTTTTATGTTAACGGAGGTTTTTTTGTCCTCCCCCCCCCCGCTAACTATGCTCTAATTCATATGTCCATCAAAATGTCCTTGATATTGTGAGCTCCCGGTGGAATTTTATCTCTCTACTAGCCTTTTTGTGTGGTGCTCAGCAGAGTGACATGTGCAATTAAATGCTTTGGAATGGCTGTGGCAACCGTGAGCGATACAGTACAGAAAGAAGGAGGGCTTCCTTTTACCATCATGCCACGGCTCTCCAGAAGGATGATAAAGACCGTGGGTCATTGATAAGTCTTTAGTCCCTCCCCGGACAGGCAGAGACACTAACATTTGTAAATGTCCTCACCCTAAATTGCCATAAATCTGTACACTGACCCATTTTTATTAAGCAACTGTATGGGTGACAACAGTAGTGCACGAATAATTCTGGGTGATATGTACTGAACATTTGCTTGCGTCGGGGATGATGCTCCATGTTTTGCATGCATTTTTCTCATTAAATCCTCACCTATGGGGGGCGCCTGGGTGGCACAGCGGTTAAGCGTCTGCCTTAGGCTCAGGGCGTGATCCCGGCGTTCTGGGATCGAGCCCCGCATCAGGCTCCTCCGCTATGAGCCTGCTTCTTCCTCTCCCACTCCCCCTGCTTGTGTTCCCTCTCTCGCTGGCTGTCTCTCTCTCTGTCGAATAAATAAATAAAATCTTTAAAAAAAAATAAATCCTCACCTATGAAGTGTCCTCACCTGTTATCATCCCCATTTTATAGATGAGAACATTAAGGCTCAAAGGAAACATGTCCACATTCCCACAGTTGGCACACAGTGGAACCAGAATTCGAGCCCAAACATTTACCTCTCAGACTAACCTCTAAAATGCTACCTATGCAAAAAACTGATGGACCCATGCAGAGAGCAGTCTTATATATGATGTCTTTGCTCTTTTAATAGCATATGAGATTACAAATTATATGAAATACATATATCAATAGAGGTACTGTAAGAAAACCCTTATATTGTCTTTAGTGTTAATTGAGTTGCACATGGTTGATACACATAATTAATTTTATCAGAATTCAAAGAAGTGATAGATGAGATTTTTCTGATAGTTTTTAAAAGTTCTGTGGAGATGACGAAAGTCATGATACACCTTGAAAGTGAGGTAGGGACTAAATCTAAGGCAGATGAAGAATATTGCAGGCAAGGGAAGCCATAAATTAAAAATTAGAGATGGAAATACATCACATAAATCCGAGGCTCTAGAGACCTGAGATCTCCCATCTTGTCCCACTGTGTTGCAATAAAATCTTTTAAAGATAAAAAAAAATGAAATGTAGTCTGATGTTTGATCCATGTTAGTTACTCTCTACACACAGATAATGTAACCACCCCTGGTACACGACAAGGACGCTCAACAGACAGCTGTCACCATCAGTGTGGCCTGTTGGCTGAGAGCACAGGTGTTGAACCTGGCTGGGTTCAAATCCCAGTTCTGACTCCTAGGGGCTATGGGCCTTTGGTTGAGTCCTATGCACTCCAGGTCTGAAATGGGGACAGTGATTCGAATTTCATTATAAGCATCACCATACATCATAACGATCAACTAATTTTCATTTGTTTTACTATTTCCACCAAACGAGACCGATGTGGTCTCCCATGTGCCATTGAGAGGAGCTACCAGGGCTTGTGGACTACGATTCCGGGAGGGAGGGAGTCGTTTCAGAATTGTACTTTGTGCATTCACTAAGGCAAAATATATCCTTGGGGATGGCCAAACCAAAAGTCTAATTTGGGCTCTGAGCGCTGCTAAATGCTAAACTATCTAGAGAGCTATATCTCTTTCAGGGCTTGAATTTACCACATAGAGTAATTTCCCAATGGCCTTCACGTTTCACAAAAGCACACAGTTAACCTCCTCTTAGGGAAGCCATCTTTGTCTCTCCCTTGTCATGGGGTTTCACACAATGTCACCTCTCTAGGCCTGTTGGGTCATTTGGCAGCTCATGGATATAATTACAGATTGCAAAGCTGATCGTGGGCTGTACACAGAAGGGTTTTGTTCAACCCGGCCCATCTCTTAAGGAAATGGCTCTCATCAAAACAGCCAGAATTTTTCCTCTCCCTTTTCCGTTTTAGTCTCACAGTCTTTCAGGCCTAGAGCTGGAAATCTCTATTGTTGCAACTGCCCCAAACAGCAGGTGACTTGGCCCCTTCGTGTTGGGATGGCCTATGGCTGTGTTTGGGATTTCTGTGACTAGACTAAAGAGGCTCTGATTGGGGGAAGCTCTGATTGGAAGGAGATACTTTGAAATCGCCCTTCCTTACTCAACAATCACAGCTCCTTCCCCTGAATTAGGAGCTGCAAGTACTTACAATCAGGTGTCTGCAGGACTCAATTTGCTTCTGGAATTATCTGGATGCACATTATGCACCATTGACTTCTCCATTCTCGGTCAAAGGAGGACGAACGGTCTTAAGACAAAATTAATGTCAGGAAAGGGACCTCAAAGTTTAGGCGGAGTGGTGTTCTCCCACCTTCACGCTCCTTGAACATAAGAGAACTTTACGACAGAAATCATTTTTTTTCTGTTTGTAGATAAGGAATAAGGAAAAGGCATAAGAAATAAGGAATAAGGAAGGGGAAAACAGATGAGATCTCTAACTTCGGAGAAGAGGGCAGCCAAAATGGCCTTTCCTAAACCTTCCATCATCAGGTAGCTTAATATTCCACACGGCGTGTGGTGAGCTAGTCCAAATAGGGATTGATTCTCTGCAAACTGCCCGCCTGCACACCTGTCATCTCACCGAACCAGACAGAAAGTCCAGGAAGGTCACTGCGGGGCCTGGCTGTCCCACTGTCCAAATGCCATCTGAGCCCTGACGGCAGCCCTCCAGCCCCGGGAGGAGGGGCAACAACAGGTCCCACATGGTGCTCCAGGCCCAGAGGACTGGTGGGCAGAAAGCCCCAGTGAGGAGGAGATGGTAGGTGTGTACGGTGTGTGGGAAGGAGGGAGGAAGGGGTGTGGGGCAGTGTTTTTTATTTCTCTCAGCTATTATGGAAAGAACCGCAGGAGCTTAAATCTAAAGAGCAGCACTGAAATAATGTTCAGGACTTAACAAAAGGCTCCGCTCTGCTCTGCTGTCTGCCCGCTGTGGCCTGCCTCAGCTGAGGCTCGCTGCCCTGGGTGATCTCACAGACTCAGAGGCTGGGAAGAGCCCTGCCTCCAGGAAGGGCGGGAGCTGGCCTGCCCTCCACACACCTGGGGGTGAGGAAGATCCAGCTCTGACTTGCGGTGTCACTTCAGGGAGGGAGAAAGCCTGGGTGGGAAGAAGGCAGCCTTCTCCCTTTTCCAGGGGCTCTCCCTGAAAAGCTACGTGGCCCGTGACTCCCGTCTTATAGGGTCATTTTGGATGTGAATGGGCTCAGTCTAGGGTACAAATGCTGGAATTATGTGCGGTCTATTTTGAGAATTTGACTTCTCTCAGGAGATTTCCTGATTGATTGATAAATTGCCTAAGCTGATATTAAAAATGAAAGCCTAACTCTTCACAGCACAGAGATGAAGGACACAGAGATTTAAATCTGCATTCCTACAAATTTCAGTGTTTTCTAACTGGGATTATAGGCACAGTCATCTGGCCTTGATTTCTATGAATTATCATCATCATCTCAAAAAGAAGCAATATGGAATCATAATATAACAGCAAGAACTTCACACTTAAAATCAGAAGACCTGGATTTGAGTCTAATTCCACTTATCAACTTCAATTCCGTGATCCTCAATTTTCTCATCTCCTCTCCTCCCATCTTGTCCTTAAAGTGGAAATAGAAATATCTACTTCACAGAGTTGAGGTGCATTAACCCAGTGGACCACTTTGTAAGCTTTCCTGTAATGTCTAACGCACACCCTGGCTCCCGTGTCTTTGTAACCAGCTTGCTTGAAAAACAAATCACCGTGCTGGAACATGTTCAGTAAGAACTTCGCAGAAAGAATCACTTTCTTCAGGATGCATGTTACCAAAAAGTTTTCCCTGGGATCTGTAGGAGACTAAGGCGCTATTGTCTGTCTTTTTGTTTTTGTTGCTGTTGTTGTTCTAACATAGTTTAATTTTCTTTGTATATAATGTCTGTCTTGATCAGAGCATACTTACCTAATTGTTTCATCTCTTTTGTACACGTACACATTTTGCTAATAATTATTCTTATCTATGTTTAAAAAATCAGGTGGTATTCTTATAATTATTTGATTCCCAACACAACTCTCTTTTTTATGTCTATTTTTGCTTGCTTTTCCTAACCTCTTCCTTTACGTTGCTGAGTACTCTATCATTTGCTTTTTCTTTTCCTGATGTGTATTCTCTTTTGTCATTTTCTAAATAAGTTTGTATAATTTCACTATTTGCTTTCCTCAAGAAATGTACCATTCATTAAGCTTTCCTTTTTCTAGAGGAACTTTTATTCTTGCTCCCCCCCATGTTTTATGTGTATGTTGTCATATTTTACATTTTCTTATTCATAATTTTCTTACTTCTAATTAGGCTTTTTCTTTTCCACCTAAAGAAGTCCTCTAAACATGTTTTTCTAAAACGGGTTTAGTGATGATGAACTCCTTAACTTTTGTTTGGGAAACTCTTTATCTCTCCTTTAATTCTTAATGACAACCTTGCTGGCTAGAGTGTTCTCAGTTGCAGGGTTTTGTTTTGTTTTTCCACTCAGCTGTTGAATATATCATGCCACTGTCTTCCCGCCGACAGAGTTTCTGCTGAAAATTCAGCTGATAGAGTTATGGGGTTTCTCTTTTAAGTAACTTTTTGCTTCTCTCTTGCTACTTCTAAGATTCTCTTTACCTTTAAACTTTTATATTTTAATTATTAGGTACTGTCATGTGGACCTTTTTGGGTTCATCTTATTTGGGGCTCTCTGTGCATCCTGAGCCTGGATGTCAGTTTCCTCCCCCCGGTCAAGGAAGTTTTCAGCATTATTTCTTGAAATAAGTTCTCTGCCACTTTCTCTCTGTCTTTCTGTGTTTGTTTCTATGAATTGGGTGGAATAGCTACTTCTGTACTTGAAGAAATGATCTCATGTACAGTAATCCCCTATGTAGACTGTGTTGCCTGGTGACATTGGTTGGCTGCCTAGAGCTGTATCTGGCAGGGGCTGGGGATTCCAGGACACTCCTGGATGGCCAGAACTGAAGTGGGCATGGCTGGGGACCTTCCTGGAGCTCTCTGTGTACCCTAACAGGGTAGCTAAAGCTGAGGTGAGCATGGACCAAGGCAATCGTTGGGCTCTCTGCTCAGAGGGAGCCCCAGCAGGATAGATGAAGGTGAAGTGAATACAAGGGAAGAGGACCTGGGGATCTCTGCACAGAAAGTGCCCTGGTAGGGTGACTTCAGCTGAGATGCGGCTAGGGCTAGGGAGTCCCCAGGTGCTCAGCACAGGGGGCACCATAGCAAGACAGGTGTCACTGAAGTGGGCATGGGCCAGGATGTCCCTGGGTGTTCATTGCAGGGTGCCCTGGCCAGAGAGCTGGAGCTGAGGTAAGATGTAAGCTGGGGGGTTTGGGACACATCACACAGAGGGCATCTTCATAGGGTGGCTGGAGCCAAAGTTGCATGAGCTAGGAGGTCCTGGAGTACTCTGTGCCGGGGATGCTCTAGCAAGCCATCTGAAGCCAAAATAGGGCCTGGAGTATTCTGGGGTTCTTTGCACCTGTATCACCTTGGCATAGCAGCTGGAGCTGTAGGGAATGCTGACCAGGCATGTCCCAGTGTATACCACCCTGGGGACTCCTTGGTGGGCTAGCTCAGGCTGATGTAGACTAGGGAACTGGGGCTCGCTGAAGCAGTAGGCCAGCTAGGGCAACTGGAACATACTCCCATCCACTCTCTCAAGGTGGAGGGGAAATGTAAACCATAGCACTCACCAGCCACTTCATCCCAGAGAGAGTTCCAGCAGCTTACCTGCCTTTGGCAGGCTTCTAGGGCTAGTTCCTTTATATCCTAGTTGCCTTTTAAAACTGCAGCTTTTTTTTTTTCTTCTGTTTGCCAGCACACTGGAGCCAAGACAGAGCTCACTGAGGCAGCCATGGTGCTAAGACTTCTGTTCCCCTGGTGTTATCACAGTGAAGGCAGGCACAAACTGTGGACCCCAAAAGAGCTCCAGCAGCTCTCCCACCACTTGGTGGAATCTCGGGCTGAATATTTTATATTCTAGTTGCTCTTTTAAACTGCAGCTTTTTTTTTTTTTTCCTGTGCCCCAGGACAGAGAATGTGCTCCTGTCCCTCAGTACTATCCCTCCCACTGCAGTTCACAGTGTAGGTACTGGGGCCTCCCTTCCTTACCGTGTCTTTGTCTCCCTTGCCATTTTCCATGTGCTCTCTCTATCTTTTTTGTGCAGAAGCTGTTCAGGCACCTTTCAATTCCTCCTCAGGAGGAACTGCCCTATAAATAGGTATGGATTTGGTGAGGTGGTGAGTTTAGGGTCTTCCCACCTTATCATCTTGGACCAGAACCCAAGCAATGTCTTCGGATGCCTGACAGATTTTCCTTCCATTTGCCCATTAGCGAATCAGTTCTGTGTGGTTTCATCGTGGCTGCTATACCCTTGGTGTGGGAGTGGACAAATGACCCTGGCCTGGCCAATCAGGTTCTTCTCTGAGAGTTTTCTAGGCACTTTTCGGAAAGAGGCATTGCTCTTAGGAGGATATCTTTCCCAACAGGTGGAAAAAGTCTGCAAGGAAATGAAGTCAATAAAAAAGAAAGTAGAATCAAGAGGAGAGGGCAATTATTGAAAGTAGGATGAGTCATGCCTAAAGGCAGACACACCCTCAGACTTCTTGGCTCCCCTATTTGCTTGTTCTTTTTTTTAAAAAAAAAAATTTATTTATTTATTTGACAGAGAGAGAGACAGCCAGAGAGAGAGGGAACACAAGCAGGGGGAGTGGGAGAGGAAGAAGCAGGCTCCCAGCAGAGGAGCTTGATGGGGGACTTGATCCTATAACGCCGGGATCACACCCTGAGCCGAAGGCAGATGCTTAACGACTGAGCCACCCAGGCGCCCCTGCTTGTTATTTTGAATTGAGTTTCTGGCACTTGGAACTGAAAGGGTCCAGACTGAGAGGGTCCATGTAGAGGGTGGTTGAATACAAACTCCCTTTTCTTCCTTCTCCTTCTTACATTACTTTCCCTGATACATGGCAAATATCTGGTTGTTAATATGACACTTTAGATACAGATATATGTGTCTAAGGCCCTATATTTTATATAACGAATAGTCAGTGTTATTATTAAATTGGGATTAAAATAAGGTTATAGATGGAGTCAAAATGGACCAAATCCCTCCTTCTTCTAAATGTTGGGATGCAGAGAGTGAACCACCATTTAACGAACATCTCATATGCTATGGACTGTGGTAGCATTTTGCATGTACCTTCTTTCTTAGATTTATACAAGTTAGAGGTTGAATACCACTACCCCTAATTTGCAAGTAAAGAAGTAAACTAACTTGCCCGCAGTTGTAGTATTTGATCAGGACTTCTGAACACCTAAGACCCTGCTCTTCTCCTATATTTGGCTATACCCTAAGTACAACAGACTCAAAGCAGAAAGATCAGGGCAGCTCTGTGTGGTCAGTTAGAGCTATAAGAAAGACATCTGCCTTGGCCAACTTTAAATAAGAAAAAGTGGGAGTTTATTCAAACTAAGGTGAATGGCTCAGTGTGGGGTTGGAAGGGAACATGGAGCTCTGTGGGAATCAAGACAATCCAACTTGGGTGGGTTTGAGGCTATGTGTTCAAGAGAATTGAGAATACATGTAGTTTGGGCCAAAATTGGAGGGTCTTAAATGTTTAAAAGGTTTGAACTGAATTTGAGAAGCATAACTGCTGTTGATTCTGAGCAAAAAAGTGAAAACTAAAAATCAGTATTTCTGGTGCTTAATACGACAAAATGCATGGTAAATCAAATCACTCCCTCAGAGGAGAGCCTCCTCCCCGATCCAGTCCCCAGCCCTGTGGACTTGGACAACTTCCCATCCTTTGCTTCTTCTAGTCTAACTGGGCAGACTGTGGGGCAGTGGTCCCTGGGCTTTTAGCAGGTGACACACATGAGTGACTCTGGCATATACACAGGCCCTGGCAACCTCTTCTTGGTAGTCCACTGTCCACCAGGCAGTTGAACAGACGGTAGTAAAATGGTGGGACTCAAGCTTGAACTTAGAGGAAGGCGGGAGCATTCTAGGGATACCTGGGACAGCCCCACTTCCCTGCATTGAATTGGTGTCTCAGCGTATTTGACAATCAAGTGCCTCTATACTGCCTTTGAGCACTTATCCCCATGTACATATCTAATTTGGAGATTTAATGGGGAGGAGAAGTCTGGTCTGAACAAAGATTTCTGTATTTCCTAATCACTTGGCCTCATATAATCTTAATACTATCTAAAAACATGCTGAACTCTGTCAGTCGGATTTGGGCAGCAGCATGAAATAAACAGAGTCCGGGAACATTTCTGTTGGTCTCCCGCACTCATTTTACACTGAGAACTGATTCAGAGAAGGGCAGTAACATGCTTAGATTTACACAAGTTAGAAGCAGAACTGGGAGTAGAATGAACTCTTCTGACTTCCTGTCCAGGGTTATTTCTTTTATTCCAGAATATATCTGGATGCTTTAGTTCAAAGTTTGATTGAATGGCTCCTTGCAAAAACTCCCCAGTCTAAGCAATACCCCCTGGCTCACTCTTCCACCCCACAAATTGTCTTCTTTGTAACTGAAAGTTCTGAATCATACCTGGATGGGATAGATTAATTAAACTGTTGTCTATTATTGAAAGTTTAGGATGAAGGGGTTTCAGCTTCCTTACAAAGCATAGGTTACAAAAGAAGGGGTGACAGAACAAAAGAGTAGGTATGCTACGTGGAGGGTGGGATGGAAACCAGAGAGGCTGTGTTTGCCAAGGATGATGAACTCAGCTTTCATAGTGATTCTGAATATTGCTCTGCAATGCAGGAGACAGGAGATCTAGTGCTAAGAGGGCATGGTGTAATATTCTTATCAAGCCACTGACTTGTCCATGAGCTGCCCCCGTCAGCTACACTGATGACTCTTACAGAGAGGGAGGGAGAAAGATTCTTCCAGGAAGGTATCAACGGAGTCTATGTGGGAGATGCCTAGCCTAGGCAGCAACAGCGATTCATCTCAGACATTTGACTGATTCTAACCCACAGTAGGATATAGACGAGACATATAAAGGCTTAAAATCAAATCATGTGTCAGGCTGAAGAATAATAGTACTTTCTGTAAGGAGTATGTATATATTTTTAATTTCTGAGTGAATTAAGTGCCTATAAAAGGTGTTGAATTGGCAGCCTAGAAAGCTAGAGTCTTTGATTTATGCCCAGAAGAAGAAAGACAGAGACAGTTGCCTGAATCACTCCTGAGTGTTCTGAGCCACCTACCTGCATAGTCTGCCCTTTGTCTCTCTAAGACTTGTGATCCATCGTCCCTCCCTTGTGTGCAGGTCGCTCCCACCATTCTGTATAAGCTTCAGGTTAGGATGATAGAAGGGCTAACTGGTAGAGAAATAAAATCAATGGGTTTTTAAAATCCTTCTCAAACAGATTATTCTATGACTGTCATCATGGGCAGAACCACAACGCTAGAGCTTTGTACCTCTTTCTCAAAGTTGAATTTCTATTTTCAAAGTATGTTGGCACAATTTATTTCCTCATGGTTTCATAAAATATTTGTAATCTGTGTTACTGTCATTTCTGTTTTGGGCTGGGAAACTGAGATAGAGAAAATGATAGCATGTGAGGTCTGAAAGTAATCTTAGAGAAGGGAGGGGGACAGAAATAGAACCTGGATATCCAGAAGAGAGAGAAGGGGGAGAGAAGGTTCTGGTTAAAAATGATGAGGTGGCAGTGGAGGTGGAGAAGGAACTCAGCCTCCCTAACCCCCTGCCCTTGTTCCACGGGTTCGGGCGTAAGTTATCATTAACACAGAGGAAGACTGAAAGTACACACAAACACAGTGATAATGTAATGATGATAATAAAAACATTAACAGAAACGCCATCTTATGAGGGAAGAAAGTAGCAAGATAGATTAGAAGCCTAGAGGCAGAATAGACATGTAGTCTTTGTGAGGCAGAGCTGGATTCTCCCCGTGTCCCCACTTTGCTTTTTTTTTTCTTAAAGGAGATTTGAGCTGCCTGAGCTGCAGGCACCCCATTCTTAACAACAGCCTCATAGGACTAAATGCGGCGTCTACGTAAAGCCACCGGCACTCAGTTGCCGCAGAGTATATATTGATTCTCCTATTAAAAGAGCATTATTTTTCCATCAGGTGGACAAATACAAGTATTTGGAGAAAAACTTTTTATGTAAGCCAAAGGTGGATTTTAACATTAAAATTGTTATTTTTATTTGCTCTAATTGCGATTAGAGCTTGAATTGCGATTCTTGACCTGATAGAAGAATTAGGCCTCCATATATATTCTTGGCATTTAGTCCAGAAAAGATTTCTGGGGTGGCGTATGCCGACAAAATATCAAAATATTGAAATCAGCTACTAAAATGTGGGGGAAGAAATGACTCCAGGTAGAATGGTGCTTCTTCACCCACCCCATTCAAGAGGGAGGCCTGTGCCCAGAAGCAGTGGGGATTCTGGGACCCTCAGCGCACAACTTCCTGTCACTCTTGATTGAAACGCATAGACATGGTTCGTGCCTTCTACAGCAATCCAGAAATATCACGCAATCACAAAGGCTTATATGGAGAAAAGTGGCTTTAATGAGTTGTTTGTATTTGATGTTATTAGAAATGAAATGTTTGAAGAAATGTCACTGCACAAGTAAGGCACCTACATGGGACAAGAGGTGGGATTCTTAATAAAAGCTGGAAGTAGAGTTATACATGCTCACGTGTGCGTGCACACACGCTCACACACACACACAGACTCTCCCCCCATTCTTTTCCACCCTTACAGTTGTAGTTCAATCTAAACCACACATGAAAGTAAAAGGACTTAAAACACAACCAGAAATTTAGTATGTTTTTATTGGTGGTTGTGGCATGCTTTCCTCACCTTTATTTTTCTTCCCAATCTTACAAATGGGAAAAGTGAGCAGCAAAAGGATCCGGATGACGGGATATAATCAAACCAGAAGGGAAACTGGTGAGGCCTGACCCCCAGCCCTCACGTTGTGATCACTGATTGCAAATGACATCCTCACACTGGAAGAACATTGGTCATATTGCAAAAACGTTCACGGGTTTTATTTCCTTTAAATGTAATATAAAATTTTATTACGTTTCTCTACCAAATAGGAGGGACTTAAAGACATGTATTCACAAATCAAACTATCAGCAGGTGTTTACTGGGCTCCAGCTTTCTTCAGGCACGGTGATAGGCTCTGTATCTTATCCAGGTACAATAAGAATGCATCCTTGCCATTCACGGGCACACATTCATCCGTGGGACGGATAGGCTAGTACTGACTTTGCACCCACTGCGAGATAGACAGTTTACAAATGCTACAAATACAGCTATTCGTAAATTTGGGATTTTTTCCAAAGTTGGTCACAGTTTGAGTGAGAGACTGACCAGCAGTTATAAATACAATGCCTGTTTGATTTAATCAAGATAAATGACATTAACTGACACAAAAGAACAACCCTAGAAACTGTGGCTTAAGACGGAAAAGTTGTTTGCAGGGGTGTTTTGGTTTGGTTTCATTTTGCTTTTTTTTGTTTTAGCTCATGCTAAGTCTCATAGCAGGGCAGGGACACCATTTAGGAGTCAAAAGTGGAGTTTAGACAAAAAATGAGAAGGACCAGAATTAAGGAATCCCATAAGGTAGCAAACAGAAGTTGAATTCTAGAAATATCTCATCCAAGGTGTTAGGCTATATGATAACTTCACTAGGTGCTGGTAAATATCAGGACAGTTTCATCAGACACAGCGATTATTAGAAAAAGAAATCAAGAAGATAAAGAAGTATATTCGGAGTACCAAAGTGATATAGCTACAAGTAATAGCAGAAAGAAACCAGTAATGCTTGCAGCTAAATATAAATAATTGTTGATGTTATGGTTTTGTGAGAAAAAAAACACACATCAAAAACTCAAATATTAGATGCTCTTAACATGGGTTTGATGGATGGAGAGCCATGGAATAAGAAACCAGAAAAAAATTTTTTAAAAAGCTTAGATTCTGTGTTCTTTAGGAAAGATAAATTGTACGTATTTTTAGAAAAATGCATTTAATTTTATGACTTAAACAAGTATGGCTACTAAGCAAAAATTGGATAAGATAAAAAAATCTGAGACAGGGCTAACTAAGCAACTACAAAGAATAATATAGAAAACAGAGAGGTAGAAAACTAGAAAAAATACTAAGATTTCACTATCAATAATTATGAGTGTATTAACGTTCTCTGTTAAAACACAGAGATTTGCATATTGGGGGAAATTTGTTTTTAGGCTATTTAATAATGATACATATAAAATAAAACAATACAGAAGTTTTATTAATAAGCCAGGAAAATAATAACAAAAACAGGTACAATGATATTAATATCAAAAGAAACAGAAATCCAGGTGGGAAGACTAATCATGAGAAAATGTGGTATTCATAGGATAAATACTGTGATCCACCAAGAAGAAATAATAGTCATGAGTTTCAGTGAAATTATCAAAACGGTTACAAAATAAAAAATTTTGCATATGCAAGGATAAATGGACAATTCCACAATTCATGTAAAAACATTAATACAACTCTCAAAAAAACCATAGGTGCACAAACAATTAGAAAGAAAGTACTTAGAAGATTTTAATGACAAAATCAACCAACTGAAAATAAATACATGAATAATATAGATATATAGATAGACATAGATACATAAATAGGCAAATGATAGATACATAAAGAGACAGAATTCTGAATTATGAAGATAGAGAATGTTCATCCTTTTCAAACACAATGGAATTTTCACAAACTATCTTCAGGTCAAATATCTTAATACATTTTAATGTTCTGAATGCTATAGGCCATGTTCTCAGATAAAATACAATAAACTTAGAAATTAACAGAGAGATAAGAGAAACTACTTGAAAGGAGAAAAATCCTAATTTAAACAGGATTCAAGTGACAATTACAAAATATTTATGAAAGAATTAGGACATTGTGCATTAAATCATATAGAATGTGGCCAACAAAATATATAGCCTTAAATGACATTAGATAACCAGCAACATTAGAAATAAATTCAGGAGGCTTACATGTTTGTTAGGAATATTTCTACAAACAACAAACAAAAAACTAAATTCAATGCCTTAAAAAAGGAGAATGAGTTATTTTTGTTGCTGTTTTTCTTTACCTAAAAAGAAGTCCAGAGATGGACGTTTGCTGGCATTGGTTCAGTGGTTAAGCAGTATCAGGGCTAATGTTTTTGTGATTCTACTAGACTTTGCCTTACCTCTCATGATGCCTAGTGCTTCTCCAGGCATTGCGTTCATATCCCAAGCAGGAAGAAAGAGAAAAGTAAAGAGTGCATTAGCCTTTGTCCACCCCCTTGTATCAGGAAAGCAAATGCTTTCCCAAAATCCCAGTAGTTTTCACTGGCCAGAACAATAGCAATTGGCCAATGTTGGCTACAAGGGAAAATTTGAAAATGAATAGTGGTCAGTGGAAGAGATGAATGACAATAAGAGGGAAAAGATATATGAGAAACAATTAAAACAGAACACCTGGTCACTAAAAATAAAAATCTTGTTATTTGAAAAAGACGAATATAATAGCCAAAGCTGAGGTCAGTCTGATCAGAGGAAATATACAAGCAACATTAGAAATAAGAAAGGAGACATGATGGGTAGTAAGGAGGGCACGTATTGCATGGCGCACTGGGTGTTATGCAACTAATGAATCATCGAACTTTACATCGGAAACCGGGGATGTACTGTATGGTGACTAACATAATATAATAAAAAATCATAAAAAAAAAGAAAGGAGACATGAATTAAATTTTAAACATTGGGAGAATGCTAGGTACATCTTTAAGCCAAAATTTTTGAATATCTAAATGAAATAGAAGATTTCTTAGGCATATGGAATTTTAACATTGACTCAATAGGCAGTAATCTGAGGAAGAATAATCATCAAATAAATTTCAGAATACATCTACCAGTATTTTTATTTTTTTATTTATTTTTATTTTTTAAAAGATTTTATTTATTTACCTGACAGAGATAGAGACAGCCAGCGAGAGAGGGAACACAAGCAGCAGGAGTGGGAGAGGAAGAAGCAGGCTCATAGCAGAGGAGCCTGATGTGGGGCTCGATCCCATAACGCCGGGAATCACGCCCTGAGCCGAAGGCAGACGCTTAACCGCTGTGCCACCCAGGCGCCCCTACCAGTATTTTTAGAGAACACAATGGAATCTCATCATATACAAAATTGCATACGGTCAAAAATAGCTTTTAAAATCTCTTAGGAGTCTAGCATAACCATTTTTTTCCCTTCCAGAATTGGAAGAGTTCACTGGTTTTTAGAGGTGGATCAAAAATGAAGTCGCTTGTTTAAATTTAGAGGCACGTTGCCTGAAAACATATTATCTTTAGATACGCGGATCACATTCGTTTTCATGAGATATACACAGAAATGGAAGCCAACTGCAGGAAAAACATACTTACCACTCCCACCTCATGCTTACTCTGTGTCTTAAATACTCTGGAATAGAGCTTAGAACAAGATTTGTGTGCCTACTGGAATTTAGTTAATACTAAGGGTCGTATTTTAAATCAATGGAGAAGAAAGCGGCTATCAAATAAATGATGTTTAGAAAATGATAATTTTCCATCCAAAAGGAAAAAGGGGAGAGTGTGAGAGAGAGAGAGAGAGGGAGAGAGACTCTTCCTTTCTTGATCTTGTACAAAAGGATAATTTAAGATGGGATGAAGAATTTAAGGTTAAAAAAAAAAACCCACAAAATTCTTTAAGTCTTTGAAGAAAATATCAAAGAATATATTTTTAGTTTGTATATTGGAAGGCTTTCCTAAGATACAAAACCTAGAATTTATAAAAGAAAAGATTGACAGGCTTTTTGGTACAAAAAATTATAAATGTCTGCATGACAAAAGACTCCATAAACAAAGTTAAAAGACAAGTAAAAGAAATATTGGTGCAGCAGAGTAATATTTTGATATTAGAACTGATTTCTCCCTGACTTCATGTCATACCTGCCACCCAGCCCCCACCAACTGCCCCCTCCTTGTTTTGGCAACAGCAAGGGTGTTCTGTGTTCATTGCCTCAGAGAACAGATGACACAGCATAATGCAGAGAACAAAGGAGTCAGTTCTCAGTCTTTGAATTTCAAAAGCTTGGGCACGGCATAGAAAAACTATTTGGAAAAATGTGTTTGTAACCATCTCATTCTGAAGATCCGATTGTCTGGGTTATCAATCAAGATTCTACTGGGTTTGGGAAGAAGAGTTGAAAGGGAAGTAAAGAGAAGGGCCAAACTGGTGGATGCTTGAGAAAGACATCCTGCCCCTGCCACAAGCTGAGCTTGGTTTGGTGGGGGTACTGTGTGTGTGTCTTGGGGGGAGGGGTACTTCGAAGGTGTGCTAGGGACAGAAAACTCAGAAATAAAAGCTTTTATTTCTTTTTCCCAAGTGGAGCCCAGTGCCAAGCAAGACCCTTGTGTTCCTACTTCCTAACCCAGCCCTTTGTTGTGGGAGAGCATTAGAGTGAAAACATCTTCATGATGAGTCTGGGAGGACAGGCTTGACATGTTTTCATAGGTTTCTCTCATGTCCAACGTGAACAAAACAGCCGAATCATCCCAGTGTACCAAGTAATGGCACTGAAGTAGCAAGCAAAGTCACCTTGAATGGGAACAAAGGATGGTTCAGCTTGAACTTAAAGATCAAGAACTAGAGGATATAAGGTATTTCTCAGGGGCGGCAGAGTGGACAGAAGGTGGCTGAAGACCGCATGTAACCTGCCACCAGCACCTTTGCAGTCTCCTGCCCCAGGAACTTGGCCCCAACCAAAGGGAAGGAGGGGTGATGACTGGGTCTCAGGTTCAGCTTCTGCCATCTAGTGGAAAGGGCTGAAATCAAATTAAGTGAGGGAAAAATGAGATTTTCACTTGTTGCTTTTTGGGGGGTCTGGAGCCCATTACATCTGCAGCATTTATTTGGTACCAGAATACCTAAGGTGCTCCTACAAATCATGACAATAAAGACAGGCCTCCTTCCCCAGGTCCGATTCTCTGTGAAGCCGACTCCAAGATGGGGTATAGGATGAGGATGCTTACGGGGCTCCGGTGCGCCTCGCCCCCCATACCTTGGCAGTGCATCTCCTTCCCTATCAACACCCCAGTATAAAAACAGCAAACAGAAGATACACCGAAAGGAAATACAAAAACCAAATAAATAAACCTATGAGGAGATCTTCAAGGTCACGAGTATGCACAGGTATTCAATTTTAAACAATAATGAGATTCTCCATGCCACCCCCTGCCCTAGATAGGCAATATTTTTAAAATATTGATAGTATTGAGGGTTGTTGAGGATGTTAGAAAAGAACATTTCACACACTGTTGGGCAGTGTCAATCAACATCTTAGATGTACATTTTCTTCTAGTCCACAATGGTATGTTGAGGTGCTCTGCTCTGGAGAAATATGGAAAGGCACTCAGGACCATGTACGAGTGTGTTGTCTACAATGTTGATTGTAGTTATGGAGATGGGGCCACCCAGATGTCCATCAGATGTGATTTTTTTTTAAAGATTTTATTTATTTATTTGACAGAGATAGAGACAGCCAGCGAGAGAGGGAACACAAGCAGGGAGTGGGAGAGGAAGAAGNACACAAGCAGGGGGAGTGGGAGAGGGAGAAGCAGGCTCATAGCGGAGGAGCCTGATGTGGGGCTCGATCCCATAATGCCGGGATCACGCCCCGAGCCGAAGGCAGACGCTTAACCGCTGTGCCACCCAGGTGCCCCCAGATGTGATGCTTTAACATACACATTTGTTCTTCTCTTCTACAGAATGCTATACAGCTGCTTAAAAGAATGGGGTGAGGCTGTGTGTACTAAAATATCTCTGAGTGAAATTATTAGATGAAAAAAAATCAAAGTACCATGAGTATAATATCCATTTATTGATAAAAGGTGAGTACACATGTGCATATATCTTGAGAGGGAAATGGAGGTGAATCAATGGGTAGACAGTGCTCACCTTGGGGCTGGGGCCACGGAAGGCTGAAGAGCAACTTCTATATTTCACTTCGTGTATTTCCATCTTCATGGATTCTTTTGAAAACCTGATCACGAAATATTTCTATAATAAATATAAAAGAAGTGAGAAACGCACATGTGCAATATTAGAAAATATCTGGCTTTTGTTTGGGTTATTATAAAAAACATGAACGCTGCATTTGGTAGTATTTAACACTCTCAGTACTTGTTCTGAGCTCCTGACTCATCAGGACGCCCTTTCCAGAACGGAGCATAGTGCATGGAGAATGAAATCGCCCTCTCTTAGTCATCGTCCTGGAGCCATCTCCTGATTACTGGAGAGGGCAGGGCAGGTGGAAGGCGGGGACACACTGTGGGGTCAGGGGAAGCCAGGAACCAAGGTGTCTGATCATCCTCAGAAAGACTGTGGGCCTATTGGGTCTGAGAAAAAGAGAAATAAGCAAGAGCACCTGACTAGAGCCATTCGGAGTCCTACAGGTCACTCCCCCTTAGGATTCTTTCCTTTGTCAGAAATTCTTCGCAAATATATCGGCATCCCCCTTTTCCACCTCATCCAAGCTACCAAAGGTCATAGGATCTGTTTTAATCTTCTATATCCCCAGTATATATGCCTAGCGCAGGATACAACACATAAGAAATTTGCTGTGTGTGTGCATGGATTGGTCTACAACAATGTTGCCTCTGTTGCCTACACGCTCCCATGAGCGGCACACGATAAAGTAGCAGAAAGACAAGGGATTCCCTCTATTGGGAAACCCCTGTTCTAAGGCCCCACAGCAAAGATAAAGAAACTGCCATTCTTAATGACCTTGTGTTTCTGCTGCACTCAATTCATTCTGAGAAACGGTTTTATGAAAAGGATGTTTCCGTAAGGTGGACGGTGTCTCTCTCATCTATAGTTAGGGAAAACTTCCTAAAGGAGCTTAGTTGGGGAGATGGCAGGTGTTTGAAGAGTTGGCATGTGTTCCGTGTGTAAAGGATGCCTTACAGGCACTCTTTGAGGCATGAATTGGGAATGAGATGAGTGGGAGAAAGAGAGATGGACAAAGACCCGTTTTGCTGAGCTTTTGCAAAAACAGAAAAGCTGGTAGAGGAACACAGAATAGGACAAAGAACGAAATCTAGGCCACAGTTGTTGGCTCTGATAGAAGACATGATACAGAGATGCGAATGGGTTGGAGAGAAGCACATGGAGGGTACTAGTTAGACACCAGGGAGATATGTTGGCCCTGGCATGTCGACTCAGCATAGTAAGAGGGCTGTGATCGCACATCAGAGGCACCCAAAAGCTGATTGGGCCCTTGGCGCTTTGCCAGGACTAGCTCTGTGCATAAAGCATCGTGGTTGAATCTTATCCAAACCCATACTTTGGCTCGTTGGATATACCTTGGTTTTAGTCAGAGTTGCTGAATAAGACCCTTTGCTGCCTGAGAAACTCCCTGACTGTATTTTTGGCTGCTCTGAAAAAAGCAGGCTCTTCCAGCCCTTCCATGCTATTCAGTAAATTGTTCTTTCTCTAATCAGTGAAACCTGGAAGCCTGGGGGAAAAAAAGAACTTTTACATGGCCACTTATTTACACCTGTGAGTTCCAGGCACCAGAAAAACTGCTTGAGTCTCTTTGATATGCTTTTAGATATCAGGACAGGCAGCCAGCACTTCCTTCTGCAAGCACCTGCCCCGAAGGTGACACTTGTGGGGAATGAGGACATTGGTGTTTGCTGTGTTCCAGTTGCTAACGCAGGGTCTGGAATGTAGTCAATGCTTTTTTGTTTTCTTTGGTTTTGTTTTGTTTTGTGTTTTTTTTTTTTTTTAATGGATCTGAACTGTCTCTGCTTCTTTCATTATTCCACCTCCCCAAACTTAGGACAGTCTCCTTCACGAAGGTTACCATTCAGAAACCAGTTGGCCTGCATGGAACATTTCACACTGATTTCCCTCACGGATTCCCTATGACCCTAAGTGCCTGTAGCAAACATTTTGAAATATAAGTTTGCGCTGTATTATATCAGTGCCTTATTATTTCATGTGAAGTCTTGCGTTCCAGGAGAGCTCTGTGGCCTGTACGGAGTCAGTTAGCCTTTCTGAGCCTATTTCCTTACCCAGAAAATGAAAAGAAAAATACACATCTCACAGGCTTTTTGCTGAAATTAAAAGAGGTAACTACAGTAAGAGTTAACAGAGTGCCTGCTTGAGGGCAAGAGCCTGGAAGTGTTAATGGGCTTTCCCTTCCCTGGACTAGGTCCTCCATTCAGGAAATGCATCTTAAAATATTTCCACCTGCAACACCTCACAAAGTGCTCAGCACAGATTAGAAGAATCGTGGAATTATGGGACTTCAGGTGTCAGAGGGGCTTGAAGGTCACAGACTCCAGCGACTTTCAAAAATGTTATTGCAATGCACATTTTATACCAGGACACATTGTGTGAGTGTGTGTGTGTGTATGTGAGTGTGGTTTGTGTACCGAAAGTTTTTATTCTACTCTAGTCCATTCATTTTAAAAAATGCTGCCCATGGCCCAGTACATTGATTTTGTGATCCATCATGTGACATGCCTTACAGTTAGAAAATAGTTATCTATCCAGATTCTAGATCGGCTACCCAGGAGAAGGACATTCCCTCCCAACACTGTCCATTCCATGGTGACTATCCAGAATCCATTTGCTTAGGGAAGAAATACTCCATACTGAACAGGGTGCCAATTTTGAGGCACTCAGTATAAAGGAATGCTGAGGCCACAGAAGATGTTGTCACAGTGGCTGCTCCACACTGCTGTGTGTGTGCACCGACACGCCCCCTCTGCTCTCATAGAGGAGGGGGTTCTGACCTTTCAATTACACACGCTTCTTTTGCAAAAGTTCTGACTAAATGAAGTGCCTGCAGCAAGGATACCCATGAATTCTTCATAAGTGCAGGAGAGGGAACGCCTCCATTCTTCCCTCCCTGGTGATTTCCAGATGCATTCCTTATTATTCCTCATGGCCTCCCACTCAAACTCTGTTGGGATGTTGTGTGGGTGACTGGGACAATGCTTCTTGCTGGCCAAGAAGTGGGAGCTGCCCTGTGCAGGTGGACTGGCTGGCTTTAGTTTCTCTAGGAAAAAAGGACCCCTAGGATGTCTTGGAGACAGAGATGCCCATTTGCCCACAGAGCAGGAAAGGAGACATATTTCCAGCAAAGATACCATGTAACTGGATTGGTCTCCCAAACACACCTGAAACCCCACCTAAGAGGTACAGATTCAAGTGCTCTCCTGCCATTGTCATTTGATGTTCTCCCTAGGAGTCCTTTCTGCCCCTCATCCTATTGAGGTTGGTGTGGGGAGTTGATTTTGAGGAACCAGAACTCAGAAAGAATGCAGACATCTGTGCAGGACCAGGTCACTCCCTTTCTCCCAGCAGAAGTATCGCCCTCTGAGCCACCCCTTCCTCTTTTCTTTCTCACTCGGTGAAGAGCCTGGGCTGTGGCAGCTCAGGGAAGAGACTAGAAGACATCTTTCAAAAGGATGAATTAGTCCACTTGGGCTTCCATAGCGAAGTGCCAGGAGCTGGTGGCTTCGACAACCCACGTTTATTTTCTCGCTATTCTGGAGGCTGGAAGTACGCAGTCAAGGTGGCAGCATGAGAGCTTGCTTCCTGGCTTACAGACAGCCACGTTCTTTCTGTGTTCCAACATGGCATTTCCTCTGTGTGTGTACAGGTGAGAAGTTCAGGATAAGGAGAAAGATCCGATACCCCTTCCTCTTATAATGACACCAGTTCTATTGGATTAGAGCCCCACGCTCATGATCTCACTTCATGTTAATGACCTCCTTAAAGTCCTTATCTCCAGATACAGTCACATTGGGGATTAGAGCTTAAACTATGAACTTGGGGTGGGGGTGGGGGTGGACAGTTCAGTCCAGAACAGGACGATTTATTATTCTTTGTGCCAGGGCCAAGAAATGTATCCCAGGTGGTTCCCTTGCGAATACCTGTTGATGTGGCTAATAACATATCTGGAACAGAAAAGACCTATGAGATTAACACTTGGCTAGGGCAGGACCTTATTTCAGGAGGAGAAACTCACCCAATTCAAGTTATGGCAAATGGTAATATCAGCATCGAACAGGATTTTGGCTGGACTCAATCATGGCAACCTGTGATTTAATTAATAACTTATTTTAGTCAATACTCGAAATATTATTCATGGACAACATTGGGAAGAACCTCTTACTTCATCATTTCCCTGGACCCCAGACCAGCTTAACACAGCTCCATGTGAGAGAGATAGGCAGCCAACACTAGACACTTCTAGCGGAGAGGGATAGGTTCATAGGTGCTTTGCTTGCACTTTGAAAGCTCATACTTTCTAGTATTTATTTACATGCTTCCTGGCTGGGCACACTGAGGACTGGGAGTCAGGGCTTCTGGGACACTTACAGACTGATGTGTGATCTTCTTCTGATTGACTCAATCCAGCTGCTTTCCAGAATGTTGAACATTGGTTAAGGATAAAGTTTTCTAAGAGGACTTTCCAGCAATGTATTGGGATCTGCGCATAGTTCTAACAAGCATCTCACCCAACGCTGGAAGGAAGCGATGAAGGTGAGGGTTGAGAGAGCGGGAAGATTTTTGAACGGGGATACTCATTCAACCAACTTATTTCCTTTTTAAGTCTCAACTCCAAAGTTTACGTTCCAGCCATTCAGATGCTCTTTGCGTCAGACGGCTAGCTGCCTTCCCTCTTCTTCCTACCCAACCTTCTCCTCTCCACACTTCTGCCCCACTTCTCTCCTCACCTTACTGTGCCTGAGAAATCAATATCTGTCTTTCAAGCAAGAACTCAGGGTTGTTATGTCCAAGAAACTTGCCTCAATTTCCACAGGCTTGGCCAGGCACATTCCCCTTGCATTTCCATGTATCTGGGCTCCTTTCCATCACAGCACTTACCACTCACCACATTTCATTGCCATTATCAGTTTGCTAATCCCTCTCCCCACGTCAACTGTAAACATTTAGAACTCAGGGTTCATGTCTCAGTTGTCCTTGTATATTATGTGCCTAACATAGTACTTGGTATATGACTGATACACAATAAGTACTGCGAAAATGAAAAAAAAATATTTTTCCTTGATCCCTGTATTTCCATAAGAGACTGACCATAGCATTTCAACCCATATGCATGTTGCTGGCATGGAGATGGGAGGAAGGAAAGGTGGTCTTTCTTGGCAGTAACTGAAGCATCAATGAAAAAAAAATTTCCAAATGAAACCTGGGTGAAGGTTGACCAACCATCTTGGTTTCCCTGGGACTGAGTAGTTTCCTGAGATGTAGGAATTTTACTGCTAAAATTAAGCCCTCAGTTAAGGATGATGGTCCTACCTGGGGACTACCTGATTCCCCACTTATAAGGCTTCTGTGGTAATCACCTTCCCATGTCTTCAACTTTAGCATTTTCTGTCACTCAGACGCATGGACTAAGCTTTATCTGATTTAACTTTCGCAGATGAGAGGCTAACCTTGCTTTGCTAAGAATTTTCCAGGTGATCTGGGTGGATGTGTCTTAGACATTTTCCCCACTCAAGTTTCCTTGCCCGGAGTCACCCTGTTCTCCTTTCTCTTCTACCCCATTATCCATTCTCCTCTTCTAGCAATAGAACTCCTATGAGTTTTTAAAGATGACAGAACGAGAGCAGTTGTCTGGTGCTCAGAGGCAGAGCCACATGTTGGGGGTTCCAGAGCTGCTCCACAGACTCTGTCATCAGGACAGAAAGGGATAAACTTCTCTTTAGTTTAGAGCATAGTAATTTCCAGTCACTTTATTATAGACATTACCATCTCCCTTAAATAATATATTAGCCAAACATTTTTTTCTATCTATAGAGCTCTTGATTATCCACCTGTTGAAAAAACTCAGAGATTTCCCACCCCAGCGACCCATGGAAATGAGTAACAACAAAATCAACAATAGTCACTACTCCATTTAGTGAGCGCATACTTATTGCCAGATGGGACTTCTGTGAGAGGCCCTTAGGATACATGAGCTTCTGTTATCCCCGCAATAGTCCTCTGTGGTGAGTTTTGTTTTCTCTATTTTGCATATAAGAAAACTGAAGCTAAAGATGATGTGATTAGTACAGGTTATCCACACAATAATGGAGAAGTCAAGATTTAAGTCTTGACCAGTCTTTCAAACATAGACTATGAAGGACTCAAATCATTTTTCCTGATATCTAATTCCCTACAAACAAAAAGTTACTCAGAGGTCAAATGAACCTCTCTCTTCTCCCAGTCCCCTGCCAAGACAAGCATCTTGATTTCCACATTACCCCCCTTCTCTGCGATTCCCTTTAGTCTCCTCCACCATCTGTCTGTCTTTACCTTACCGTCGGAGCTGTGTGTGCAAATCAAGTCTTAGTAGTCATTTACATAAAAACTTTCAAAGGCACCCCATTATCTTCTGCAGCTATTCTTAGCAGGGAGAGGATCCAGTTGGAAGGAATATTGAAATTGTGTCTAATATTAAGAAAAAAAATCCTCTGCTGGGGTGAGAGGTTCTAGAAGCATTGGGAGATGCTGGGAAACATCACCTAGCAGCCTGCACCTGGAGGCCTGGTTGGAAAGGACATCAGCCTCAGAGAGGATGTGAGAGCAAAACTGCAGAACAACAGGGGCTCGTGGGGCGGGCCGGGGGGGGGGGACTTGGACTCTTCCATTCCTCAGAGTCTTGGAAAGGGCAGGTGGCCATGGGATCCAGAATCTGGAAGAGGCAGATCCCTGCCCTGCTTGCCTATGCCAGGAAACAGTATGAAAGCCCTCTGGAGTGCAAGGGAGACCAGCTTCAAGACAATATGTAACAGAGCATAAAATATAGAGGAATTCCTGAAGGAACGGAATTTTAAGCCAGCCTTTCAAAGAATCAGAAATTGGAAGAGAGGGTTGGCAATTACTGAGAATGGCAAAAGCCCAGGGAGGGTGAAGTCATGTTTAGGAGACCACAGGTTGTTTGACTAAGGCAGAGTAGCCAGTGAGGGGGAGGCTGGGACATGAAGTTCCAGCCAAATGCAGGACCATCTGATGAAAAACAAACAAACAAAAACTACCCAGATGAATAAAAAATCCCCCATTTCTTCTGTTCCCCGCCCACACCTACATTCTAAGTGTGAACCTCTAGTCTAAAAAGAAAACAGAATGAGCAGACAAACAGCAAAATAGAATACCAATATTTATTAAACACTTATTCTATACAGGCAATATGCAGTATCATATGTCATCTGATTTATTCTCTTAAATATAGTAGTTGCATTTACATATCTTATCTCATTCAATCCTCATAAATGTTCCATGAGAAAGATGTTATTATTATCCCTAGTTTAAAAATGAGAAAGCGGATACCTAGAGAGAATAATTCACCCAAGATCATACTCTAGTAAGTTTCAGAGTCCAAATTCAGCCTACGTCTGGATTCCAATTCCACAGCTTTTTCCATAACAACAATCCCTAAACACAGTACATGAGACTTTTCCCCGTGTGGGATTAACCACATCTCCTGTCAGATCATCTCAGGTCCTTCTAACACAGGCTATCCTTGCATACCTCCATTTATTAGGATATGCAACCCATGGAAACCAGATTTCTCAATTTCATTATCATAAGGATTGTTTTCTCTTCCTTCCCAATCAGTCAGACCCTTCTTGCCTTCTCCTTTTCTCTATCTGGGCACAAATCCATTGTCTAACACTCCAACCATATTCCTGCCCAGTTTCCAAAATGTCCATGCTTCCCTCCTTTCCATTATACGGACCTGAAAAATCTTCAACCCTGGATCCATCCAAGTGTCTTCTATCCTCCTATAGGGGGGCTGCTAAGAACCTTTGGAAAAAAATCACAACTTTCAAATGATTTCATGGTCTCCAAATGCTACTGGTCCCTTAACATTTCACAGTGACACTCCTACCCTTCCCGAGACACTTCTCTTCCCTGTTGACATGCTCTCTTCTCCCTTGGCAGATGGCATTGCCTCCCCTTTCACTGGGAAAAAAAATAGAAGTCACCATTCATTCATCCATTTATTCATCCAACAAATATTTATTGAGCCCCTTCTGTGAACCGGGGATACTTCTGGGTTCTAGGGATACAATAGTAAACACAAGAGATGAAGATCCCTGAATTTGTAGAGCTTACATTCTATTGGGAAATGACAGACAGTAAATAAATGATCAAGTTCACTACTACAGAGTATGTCTGATAGTGAAGTTGTCACGGAGAAAAATAAAGAGGGGGCAGGGAAGGGGCAAAGTGATATTTTAAATAGATGGTAAAGAGAGGCTTCCCTGATAAGGTGGTGTCTGTACAGAGACTCCAAAGGGACATCAACCAGAAAATTTCTCAAGTTCTTCTTTTTTTGCCTTCAAACAGTTTTATATCCACACCCATCTACGTGGCCACAGTGGAAGCCGAGTTGTCCCTCTGCTGTCATTCCTCAGTGCTCTGGAATGCATTTCCTTCCTCCTTCCTCCGCAGAGGCTTCCTTCCAACAATTATATCTTCTCGCTCCTGTATATCCAACCTCTTTTTCCTTTGCCAGGCCCCTCCCACTGCCATTTAAATATGTCATGTTAACAAAAGAAATTAAAGAACAAAACCTCATCCTCCTTCTTTGTGTTAGTTTTCTGGGACTGGCATAAGAAAGTACCACAGACTGTGTGGCATAAACAATAGAAATGTATTGTCTCACAGTTCTGGAAGCAGAAATTCAAGTGTAAGGTATCAGCAGGGCCATGGTCCCTTTGAAGGCATTGAGGGAGGATCTGTTCCAGGTCTTTCTCCTGGCTTCCAGTAGTCCCTTGGCTTGTAGCAGCATAACTCCAATCTTTATATGGCATTCTGTGTGTATGTCTCTGTGTCCAAATTTCTCTTTTTATAAGGACACCAGTCACACTGGATTGGACCCATCTTACTCCAGAATAACCTCTCTTGACTAATTGCAGTTAGGGCTTCAACATATGAATTCTCGGGGGACTCAGTTCAGCCCAACATGTCCCCAGGACTACACATCTGTCTTTCTTCTGGCCTCACAGTTATGGTTCCATTTCTACTTCGTTTTTAACACTCTTTTCTTCTCCTTCTGTTTACTTTCACTCACTAAAATTTGTTCCCAAGGTTTCAATTACCATCTTACCCTAATGATTCCCCGGATCTTTATCCCTAGCCAGATCTCTCTCCTTAGCTCCAGACCATATATCCAACACTTAAAGGAGATCTTCACTAAGATGCCCCAAATTGAGCTCACCCTCATCTCCCTTTCATCCACACCTAAGCCCAATCCTTGTACTATTTCCCAAGTGGAGAGAAGAGCATCACCATTCATTCACTCCCCCTCCAAAACCTGCAAGTGCCCCAGCTTTCTTATCTCTAATTTACCCCTCACCGATTGCCATGTCTTCTTGATTCAGGTACCTGAGTATCTCCAGGCTGCATTCCTTTCTCTCTGCTTACCCTGTCTCCCACATTTGCATGGCAAAAGCCTCACAGCTGCCTCCTTGGTTTCAAGTTTTCTTTCTGTCTTCAGTCAATCCTCCAGATGCAACCAGTATGATCACTTTCAAATGCCAAGTCACTTTCCCCCACCCCCTGTCTAAAGCTCTTCAATGACTATAGTCTAAAAGATGAAGTCCAAATTGCTGGCATAGCACAGAAAGGTCTTCAAGAGGTGGCTTTTCTTAACTCCAGTCTTATCTCTCACTAATCTGTTCCCCAACTTGCCCTCTACACACCCTCCACACTTTATACATATACAGGCTCATAATTAACCTTCAACTCTACTAAATTATTGCCAGATCCTCTTACATATCACATTAGCTTTCTTACATTTGGGACTTTACATGAGTGTTCCCACTTCTTGAATCATCCTTCTCCTTCCAAGTTTTCTTTCCTCAGGACTCAACTTAGATGTGCCTCTTCTTCCAGTCAGTCTTTGCTGACCATTGCTCAAGACAGGCTTTTGAACTTTTTGAATGTTTTCCCCTGTATTCTCTACTTACCTCTACTGTACCACTAAATTATTAAGTTTCACTAGATTACATGCATAACAAACAACCCCAAGTTTCAGGAGCTTACAGCCAAACCAAAAAGATACCTTTGCTGCTCGTGTTGTATGTCTGCAGGTAAGAGCTGGCTGATGAGTCTCTGCTTCAGGCTGTGGGTCAGGTTCAGGCCTGTTCCAGGTCACCTCTCTTCAAGGACCCATGCTTAAGGGGCACCTCTCTTCCGAAGCAGGCTATTCTCATGGCAGTTGGCATAGGAAAACAAGAAGCTGAATGGAACAATCCAACAGAATGTAAAATTCCTCATAGGACATGGTATTATGTCCCATACATTCACATGACTAGCCAGAGCAAGTTATATGGCCAAACCCAACATCAGTGAGGAAGGAAAATACATTCCTTTTCCAGGGAGGCAGGGCAGGAATGGGCATATATAATACTCCTACAGAGGAGGAAACTCATAATTGTAAACAATATTACAATCTACCACAAGCACTTAGACTCAAATGCCTTTTCATTGCCTGTTTCTCCCAGTAAAATGTAAGCTCCTTTGGGACCAAATTGATTTTACACCATTTTATTTTCAATACTTTACAAAACACCTGGCATGTCATAGGTGCTCAATGTGGATTAAGCAAATACAGATTCACATATTACTTTTTATTTGCTCTTCCAATGTTATAGGCTAAGAGAGTCACTTCTTTCTTTGTTCTTTCAAAAAAAAAACAATAATATTCTAGCTTTTATGACATTATACATTTTTTTTTTTAAATTACGTGTGAATTTCCCCCTTCTGGTCTAGAACCTACAATGGCAGGAACACCATCTCACTTCTATCACCTAGCACAATACCTGGAAGAGAGGCTTTCAGTAAATGGGTAATCTAATCAAATAGTCTCTCTGTTTAAATCAGCATGTGTTTATTGATTACCTGCTAGGTGCCAGGCATTCTCATTTTAACAGTTGGGGCTAGAAGCTAGGAAGGCAAGGGAGGTGGAGAAAGGAAAAGGCAAGGAACAAGAACATTTCTGGGATCCTATCTTGAAGGGTTATCCTTGCTTTGCAGTGAGCAGACTCAGTGCCACTCCACCAGCCCATTCTCATTCCCGCTCACCTCTGCCTGAGCCTCTCGCCCGACAGCATGGCTGTGATCTAATCTTCCCATCCAGTTTATTGCTTTGCACTGCTCAGCTCACCAAACACATTTGTGTTTATTGTGCGATTAGTGCTGAGTACACTGAACAAGGTAATGACATGCAGCAAAGGCCAAGAGATGACGCCCTGGCTCTGTGCATTGCTTAATACCTTAGCAGACTGAAGCTCTCCTTTCTCTCTCTCTGAAGCCCAGCTGCATTATATATTTAAGCCTGAACCCCAGGCTCCCAAGAAGGAGCCCAGTGGAATGAAGCCTAAGGAGCTCTTCAGAGGCAAACCTGGTTACTGACAGCACCAATGATTTGGAGTAGGGGAGCATTATTTTCCATTGAAATGTAACCAATCAAGAATTTTGTGTTTGCGGACAATGATCATATGGTCTTCCAGAGACTGAGTATGAAGGAAACAGAGGCTGGATTTTCAACATGCTGATCTTGAATTTAGGGAAAAGTGGAAATTTGGAACAATGTAAAAAGAAAGAAGGTGCTGGAAAAATGGGCAATGCTGGGTTATGCCTTCCCATCATGGATCAGGGTCAGACAACTTATACCAAGTAGATACAAAGATCCTCCTGTGACTAGACCATTAGGCAGGGTTTCCAGGGACCTGGGCTACTATTGTTCTCTCCTTACCTGGATGAAATACAGTTCACAGCCCCCACTCCCACTGAGCAATAAATATCATCTCTTCCCCAAGTGACCACCACACTACCATCTTTTTTAATATTTGTATCAAAATAGCAGATTCAAACATCTCCCTCCCTATTTCTCCTCTAACCTGTTTACCTGTTTATATAATGCGTAACTTACTGTTGGGGACAGAAGGAACACCAACAAGCACTAACTCATTCATTCATTCAATTCATTTCACAAATAACTGAGACATATATTAGCTACCAGGCGGTGGGTATACATCTTTGAATACAATAAGCCGTCTCTGCTATTGCGACACAATCCAGCGAGAGAAATATCAAGAAGTAAGCAAATAAATATATAAATACAGATTGTGGTAAGTGTTATAAATGAATCTTTTTTTTCTTTTACAATAGGAATCTTTCTAACCTGAAGGCTTCAGGGGAATTATAGGTGGGTTTAAAGGAATCCATGAATTCCTTAATGTCATATGCAAAATATCTTATGTATATGGGTAGATTTTTTTTCTTTGTGAAGTATCCACAGCTTTCATCCAATCTCAAAGATCTCATAAGAGTTAAGAACCGATGCCTTACAGGCACACCAGACAGGATTTATTTTTTTTCCAGTGCCATCTCCCAAGACTGATTAAATTGTTAGTGTTTGTGAATGACACTGAAGCAATCATGTCAGAAAAGCAAAGCAAGGGGCTCGTGTTGTCTCCTGCACAGACATACAAGCAGGGTGAGCACCCGCCTTGGTGGAGAGTAGCCACTAAGATGTTCATACTGGTCGTCTTCAGAATGTAGGAGATAAGGTGATATCCACCTTCTTTTCCATAGGTTCTTGTGTTTTCCATATTGTTTACAATAAGTATGTGTTGCCTTTGTAATCAGAAAAACTAACACATTAAAGGGATTCTTATTTGGGGAGAAATAATATATTTTACTACTTGTATACATCTCCTTGACTAATGCATAGAAATCTATTATACATACAATGCACTGGTGGTGTGATTATATAAAATCTTTCTCTTATTACAGATAGCCTTGGTGAGGAGATAGAATACGAAAAGTCTGTCTGTTCAGCTCTGAACCACAGTGACCTCGGTGAGCTTCTTGCTGGGGAGCTAGCATCTTGGGCATGTACAGTTCTATCACCCCTGACCTTGGCCTCCACCGTGTGTGGTTTCCAAGTCACTGAGCAGTAATCCATTCAGATACAAGGCAGGAGTATTTAATACTACCTTTCCTAGGTCAGGAGTCATGAGTGTAAAGAGAGTCTAGGATTAAGAGTCAAATGATAAGAGTATGCCCAAGCTCTTCAATTGTCTAGATATCTGATCTCGGGCAAGATGCTTCTCTGATCAGGGCCTCAATTTACTCACTTATAAAAAGGGGATGTCACATTATCCCTGTAGGGATCATATAGAGTAATTATGAGACATAAACAAGCTAATGAGATCCGAGATGTCATAAAGATCAGAGAAGAAAGGATGTGCTACAACACAACCATGTCAGCCAGAAACATGATTTTGCACCTGTTCTCACGAAGTCTGAGAATAAAGCATAGTTGACCCTTGAACAACATAGGAGTGAGGGATGGTGATCCCTCACACAGTCGAAAATCCATATGTAATTTTTGATGACCCCAAAACTTAACTACTAATAGCCTACTGCTGACCAGAAGCCTTATTGATAACACTAATAGAGCCCAAAACTTAACTACTAATAGCCTACTGCTGACCAGAAGCCTTATTGATAACACTAATAGATTAACACATATTTTATATATTATATGTATTAGGTACTATATTCTTACAATAATAAAAAACTGTTTCGCTATTTCTAAGCTACGTGGTTCATCATCACATTTTTTCAAATTGCAAATCTCCAAAAATTTTCCCAACATATTTAGTGAAAACACTCCACATATAAGTGGACCCCTGCAGTTCAAACCCATGTTGTTCAAGGGTCAATTATATATTACTGAAACACATAATCTTTATAGACATAAATAACAATATAGATGTAAATATCGCTTCAGAAATAGCTCTTATACACTGTTAAAAAACCAAGGAACAGGGATAACATGGAGGACATTAGGAGAAGAAGGGAAAAATGAAGGGGAGGGATTCAGAGGGGAAGACGAACCATGAGACTGTGGACTCTGGGAAATAGACTGAGGATTTTAGAGGGGAGGGGGGGTGGGGGGATGGGTTAGCCCGATGAAGGTTATTAAGGAGGGGATGTATTGCATGGAGCACTGGGCATCATACGGAAACAATGAATCATGGAACACTACATCAAAAACTAATGATGTACTGTATGGTGACCAACATAATAAAAATAAAAAAATAAATAATAAAATAATAAAATAAACCAAGGAACACTAAGGAAGAAAATATCACAATCCAGCCAGGAGCTATGTTTCCAACAATATGTGTCCAACCTCTGGCCCCAGCCACCCATCTCACCTACAAACTTTTATCCCCAGAAAATGTCTATCACATCCCATTGCACAAAATAGGAGAAAGTGATGAAGAACGCATGAGCATGTGACGAGTCAATCGTGGCACAGGGAACCTTGAGGCAGGAAGGGGATCTAGGAAATGGCAGATTATCTGTAACTGTTGGTCTGTGAGCTCTCCTGCAAGGTAGAGCAGTAGGGTGATTACTGCTGTTATTTATAGAGCAATTTCCCCCCTCATTTAGACATACAGTCTAGCAAAGCACATGGGCACAGATAAATAATACCTAACAGTTCTGTTAGACGTTGTTCTCAAAATTTTACCTACTTATTTTTGTGCACCCTGAAATCCAAAGTAGATGGAGAAGCTTGAGGGTAAAAAGAAGAGGATCCGTTTCTGCAAGAACAAAGTGAAAGAATGAAAATGGACTGTGAAAGCCACAGTCTTTTTTTTTTTCCCCCCATGTTTGATGACTTTATTTCTTAGGAAGTAGGCACAAAATGGAAAACATGACCCTGAACTGTATTTAAGTCATGGTCAATGTCACCCAGCCTCTGTGTCACCATGGGATGAGTGCTTAACCCTTCTGGTCTATGGTGTAGTTTTCAGGTAAACATGAGATTTTGAGCAGATCAACATTTCCCAAGTTGTGTTCAACAGAACATTAGTTCTACAGGATATTAATAATCATTAATGTAAGGGAAAAAACACAAGGTTCTGTGGTCAATTAACTTTGGGATATGCAGGGTTGAAAAGTTTCTGTACTGCAAAGATTGTCAGAGCTTTTGCTATGCTAATGTGAGTTCTGAATCTCCAAAAGGTGACCATAAATAGGAGAAATCCCCCCCCACCCCCATCTTACTTGGCCATAGAATTTGGGAGCTTGATTTTAGTTTCAGTTTGTTTTTGCCCTGTTGTGCTTTAGTTAGCACCAACAAAGATCTGGAGATAATTTCGGAACACTAGACCAGATAGTCTTTAAGGTCCCTACCAACGCAAGAAAGAATGGCATTCTGCAAATGATCATTAAATGGCCATTGCACATTTTATGCTTGGGGATGGCTGAGAGGGACCAGCATCATATTGATGACAACGGGGGTGTAGCTCCACGTGTCTGTTTTCTCATTCAATCTTTATAATAACCCAGCAAAGTCAGGACCATCATTCTAATCTTATGAGAGGTTATTGAAGCTTTAAAAAATCAGCAAATTTCTCAAGATAATGCAGCTAGAACTATGAATCCTCTAGTCAAACATAGAGATGTATGGATGTAATCTTTTTTAAAAGATTTATTTATTTGAGAAACAGAGTGATAGAGTGGGGGGGGGAGCTCCTTGCTCAACAGGGAGCCGAATGTGTGGCTTGATCATACCTGAGATCATGATCTGAGCTGAAATCAAGAGTCAGACTTTCAACCAACTGAGCAACCCAGGCGGCCGTGGATGCAACCTTAATAATGTGGCATTTGAACAAATACTTGAACAGGGTGAGATAAAAAATTGAAGGTGATGGCCATGCATATATCTAGGGAAGAGTGTTCTAGGCAGAGGGAGAAGCCAGTATAAAAACCCAAAGATGAAAGTGTGCCTGACTTGTTTGAGGAAAAAGAAGGAGGTCACCGGAATGGAGTGAGCAGAGAAATGAGAAGTAGGACACATGGGACCAGAGAATTAATGGGGTATCAGATCATGTGGCACCTTGTAGTAATCATAAGAACTCTGACTTTGACTCAGAGGGAAATGGAGAGCAGAAAAGTGATACCATCTGGTTTATGTTTTAAAAAGTTCACTCGGTCTATTAGGTTGAGAACAGATCCTAGGAGGGTGCCCGAATCATTAGCGCTGTCCACAAATTATTTCTGATTCCCTAGGACATGGGTGGATTGCACTTTCCTGCCCCCTTGAAGTTAGGCATGGCCATGGCTTGGCCAATGAGATGTGACAAGAAGTCTTACGTTTCACTTCCCGGTGGAAGTTTTAAGGGCCTCTGGGCAATTCTTTCTCCCTCACATGACTGGCAATGATGGATGATTTGTCAGTCTGGGTTGGTAAGAAACTGCAATGAAGAGAGTCCCTCCATTCACTAACTTATGTTTAATGTGAAACTGAGCAAGACGTAACTTTGTTGGTTAAGTCACTGAGAGATTGATGATATTGTTTTTGAGCACCATAATGTAGCCTGTAATTACTGATAGAGGAAACAAGTATAGAGCAGGAGAGCTACAGGAGACCATTGCAATAATCCAGGTGAGAGATGGTGTTGGCCAGAGTGAGGGTATTAGCAGTAGAGATAGTAGAAGAGCTTGGACCGTGGATATATTCTGTAGGTTGGGCCAAAAAGATTTCCTAACCGATTCGATGTAGGATGTGAGAGAGGTCAGGGAGTCAGCCTTGACTCCAGGTTATTTGGCCTGAGCACTTAGAAAGATAGAATTGCCATCAATCGGGATGAGGCTGACTAGGTAAAGAGACTTGGGGGAAAGGCGGTTTATTGTGTTTTTTTTATGTTTCAATTTCTATTTTATCCTTTTGAATTTTTTTTATAGTTTCTGGTTATCTGCTGAAATTTTCGAGTTTGGTTTTTATTTCCTTGACTATAGTAGGAGAAGTCATAAAAGGTTCTAAGCAGAAGACTGACAGCTTCCAATTTATGAATACTGCGCAAAACTCAGTGCAAAGAGTAATGTTTTGTTCTGTGTTCCTCTGCTTTCTGGGAAGAAGTGAGCAAACTAAAGTGCCTAGGGAAGATATTAGCAGCATTTTATGTGACTCCCATTTGGAGCCAGGGTTCAAAAAACAAACCATTTGGAACTCATTGATTTTAGTTTTCTCTTTATTGTTTTCCACCTTGATTGAGTCCTTTGACTGTAAAGAGCAGATTGATTCAGACACTTCTAATTTTCTGCCTGCTTGATGATTCCCACCTATCATGTTTGCTTCCCGTCTTCAATCATTAGAATCTCCTTCTTCTGGACCCTGTTAAAATCACACCACCTAGGAAAGATGGCTCTCTGGACTTCACATTCCTCTGCCTTGAGGTGGTTTGCATTTGTGAGTTTCCACAGCTCTAACAACAAAGTCAGCATCCCCGAAGCCCTTTGCAAGGCAGAGGTGCAAATGGCAGCCTCAAGGCCAAATCCTCTCTTGGATTCCTGGTACTTTGTTTGATCAGCAATGATCTTAAAAACATTTATTCTTTTGACCTACAAATTCAGAAGATTTCTTTCAAAAAATCAGAAATGTTGGCAATACTGACATGCTTTCTGAATCCCTGGCTACAGTCTACTAGAACTGAGTAGCCATTGCCTCTTTAAATAGGGCAAGACTCCTTCCTAACCCTTGTGCCCACCTGCATAGCTAAACTTGTTTATGCTACCTGCTTGGCTCCTGTGAGCATTTGTGCCTCTGCTCTCTGCTTTCAAGATTACAGAGGACTTCCATATAAATTATCGTATTTAATCCTCACAACCTTATAAGGTCAATATTTTATAGATCGGGAATCTGTCCTCAGAGCTATATTAATTGCACTTTTTATTTGAGTGCATTTAAGCGTACTTAAGTGTTTCTACTTGGATTCTCTGAAGGCAAAGATGAAATATTCTGCATCCTCTCTCTTTCTAAACAAATAGCAACCCAGACTCTGCTCAGGGATATCCACCCAGGATGGTGTCTGGTCTGTGGCAAGATGGGTGAAGTTGTGATGGGAGTGTGAACTCTGGCCTCACACTACAAATGCTCACTGTGTCTCCTTGAACATGTGCTTCAATCATGCCATAACTTAGTTGTCTCATCTGTAAAACAAATGTAGAAAAATAATATTTATTATTTTCTCAGGATTTTTCCTGTAGAATATAAACTAGAAGATATTAAGTGACAAGGGATCAGATTAAGGAATAANTTATTATTTTCTCAGGATTTTTCCTGTAGAATATAAACTAGAAGATATTAAGTGACAAGGGATCAGATTAAGGAATAAACTAAGATAAACTAAGGCCAGGTCATGGAAGGTTTTCACTGCATGGCAAGATCATTTTATTCTTTAAGCCAGTGATTTTCAAACTATATGGCTTGGATCTTTAAGGATCCTGGACTCTACATTCCTCTGCGGACAGTCTGGGGACAAAGGAATGAATGTTCTGGACTCCAGGTTACCAACTAATGTTGAAGGATATGAGAAGCCACCGAGGGCTTTCAAATGGAAATTGAACTGGTCAAATTCTGAATTTATAAAAATTCCTCTGTATAAAAGATGGATTTAAGGGGACAAATCTGGTAACAGACAGGAATGCAAGTAGAAGATGATATATTTAGTAAGATGGAGAAGAGAAAAGGTTATGAACTACCTAGTTGGGTGACCATATAGCATCAAGGAAAGAGAGAAATCAAGGCTGGCTTCCATGGTTTAAGTTTCACTGATGGTTATGGGGAATTAAAGAGGGGTCGTTTAAGGATGAGAAACGATGCAGAGAAATAGCAATGAACATGAGCGTTGTGGTGGGGCATCTAGATTGAGGTGCTGGTTAAAAAATTGGAGGAGATATTAGGCAGTCCAAACAAAGAGATCTCCCCACTTAGCTACTTAAGAGCTCAGAAGAGCTTAGGAACATACATTCCATCTCCAGAGCCCATTTCCTTACCTACCAAGTAAGCCCATGAGTGTACTGGGAGAATTGGAGGATGAACCGACATGCGAGGGTTTTGAACACCATTCATTTATACGTAATAGTCACACGTTACATACCAACAGTTTCAGTCAGTAAAAATGAGAAAGATGAGCAGAAGATTATTGAATTTTAAAGTTGGAAGTTCTCCCAGAGGTAGGGCTAATCTAACTTGCAACTCCTGCAGAAGCCACAGTAAGATCTTCAGGGAAGTGTCTCCACAGCTTCTCAGCACACCTTGCAGAGAGAAAAGTTTGGTCCTGTTCTCTAATTTTGTTTCCTGGTGGGAAGATTCCTAGAAGACCTTGCTCTAAGCATTGCCGGTAAAAATGATGCCCAACAGTTGACTCTTGGGCTTTCTGTACTGTCCAGGTAGAACGTACCTCTTTTTGGAAGTATTACTTTGTCAATTGATCATTCCTTGGTTAGTTCCTTATTGCCTCAAGTAAATATTATTTGATTAATTTCTATCTAACTGAGATTTCCTTCTAAGTATTTTTTTTTTAATTTGAGTATAGTTGGCACACAATATGCTAGTTTCAGGTGTGCAACATAGTGATTCTACAAGTTTATAGGTTAGGCTGTGCTCACCACAAGCGTAGCTCCCATCTGTCCCCATACATCGCTATTACAATATCATTGACTATATTCCTTATGTTGTGCCTTTTATNGCCTTCTAAGTATTTTTTTTTTTAATTTGAGTATAGTTGGCACACAATATGCTAGTTTCAGGTGTGCAACATAATGATTCTACAAGTTTATAGGTTAGGCTGTGCTCACCACAAGTGTAGCTCCCATCTGTCCCCATACATCGCTATTACAATATCATTGACTATATTCCTTATGTTGTGCCTTTTATTCTCCTTTTAGGTATGCTTAAGAAGATTAAATGGGAGATAGAATATGTATACATGAGAGTGGAGACTCTTCTATCAAAGGAAAAAAAAAGGTTTATGTGTTCTGTAACTTCTTCGCCCATTTCTTGATCTCAGAGATGCAGCTATGGATTAGATAGGACGATTATAGGAATAGGCTCTGTTTTTCTGTTTGGTTTGTTTCTTTCTAGTTTTAATGAGAACTATCTGATGCACATCACCATATAAGTTTAATGCATACTGCATGTTAGTTTGATTTACATATATTGTGAAATGATTTCCACAGCAGGTTCAGCTAGCATCCAGCTTCTCATATGGATACAATAAAAAGAAATGAAAGAAGAAAAGAAAAAAGGGAAAAAATTCTCCTTGTGATGAGAACTCTTAGGATTTACTCTTCTAACAGCTTTTCTGTATATCCTACAGCAGTGATAGCTACTGTCATCACATTATACTTGACATCCCCGTACTTATTTATATTAGGACTAGAAGTTTGCAACTTTTGAACCCCTTCCTCCAATCCCTGCCCCCAACTGTGTCTCTGGTAATCAGACGAGTCTGACCTCTTTTTCTTTTTTTTTCTTTCAAAGATTTTATTTATTTATCTGAGAGAGAAAGAGAGAAGCACGCACAAACAGGGAGGAGGGGCAGAGGGAGAGGGAGAAGCAGACTCCGCCCTGAGCAGGGAGCCCAACACGGGGCTTGATTCCAGGACCCCAGGATCACCACCTGAGCTGAAGGCAGATGCTCAACCCACTGAACCACCCAGGTGCCCTGATCTCTTTTTCTATAAGTTTGTGGTTTTGTTGCTGTTGTTATTGTTGTTTTTAGATTCTTCATATAAATGAGATCAAACAGCATTTGTCTTTCTCTGTCTGACTTATTTCACTTAGCAGAGCACCTTCAAGATTATCCATGTTGTTGCAAATGGTAGATTTCCTCATTTTATATAGTTTAATATTCCATTGATTTTGCCCTGTAGTTTTCCTTTCTAGTAGTGTCATCTTCTGTTTTTGATGTCAGAACAGCGCTGGCCTTGTAAAATAAGTTTGGGAGTGTTTTCTCTGCTTCTGTTTTTTTTGAAAAAGTTTGAGAAGGATTGGAGTTCATTCTTTTTTCAATGTTTAGTAAAATTTACCAGGGAAGCCAACAGGTTCTGGGCATTTCTTCTTTGGGAAATTTTTGATTACTGCTTTAATTTCTTTACTAGTAATTATTCCATTCAGACTTTCTATTTCTTCCTAATTCAGTCTTGGTAAGTTTCACGTTTAAAGAAATTTCCATTTCTTCTAGGTTGTTCAATTTGTTGGTGTGGAGTTGCTCGTAGTAGCCTCTTACAATCTCCTGAATTTCTGTAGTATGAGTTGTAATGTCTCCTTTTTCATTTATGATTTTGTTGATTTAGGTCCTTTCTCTCTTTCTCTCACCTTTTATTTTTAATTTTTTTTTTTTTTGGTCAGTCTAGTTAAGGGTTTGTCAGTTTTGTTTAGTTTTTCAAAGAACCAAATCTTGGTTTTGTTAATCTGTTCTGTTGTTTTTCTACTCTCTATTTCATTTTTTTCAGTTCTAATCATTATTATTTCCTTTCTTCTGCCAACTTTAGGCTCAGTTTGTTCTTTTTTTTCCTAGTTCTTTAAGACATAGACTTAGGTTGTTTATTTGGGATCTTTCTTGTTTCTTAATGTAGATATTTATTTCTGCGAACATCCTTTTTGAAACTGCTTTTGCTGCATCCCATAAATTCTGGTATATTGTGTTTCCATTTTCTTTTGTTAATTTTTTTTTCTTCCCCGTTGGTCTTTCATTGATCCATTTGTTGTTCAGGAGGGGTGAATGCATTGGTGAATTTTCCACTGTCCTCTCTTGTTGATTTCTTATTTCATGGCCTTGTGGTCAGAGAAGATACTTGGTATGACGTTAACTTTCATGTTGCCAAGACTCGTTTGGTGACATAACATTTGGTTTATCCCAGATTTTGTTCCATGTGTACTTGAGAAGAATGCACATTCTGATGTTGTTGGATAGAATATTCTGTATGTGTCTATTAGGTCCATTTTGTCTACACTATTGTCCAAATCCACTGTTTCCTTATTTATTCTCTGTCTGGATGATCTATCCATTGTTGAGAGTGGGGTAATAAAGTTCCCAATTATTATTATATAAGTGTTTACTTCTTCTTTTAGCCCTATTATCTTTTGCATTATATATTTGCATGCTCCCATGTCGTGTGCATATTTACCAATGTTATATCTTTTTGATATATTGACCACTTTATCTTCATATAATCACCTTCCTTGTCTCTTTTGACCATTCCTAGTTTTTTTAAAATAAATTATTTATATACTTATTTGAGACAAAGAGAGAGAGAAGGGGAAGAGCAGAGGGAGAGGGACAAGCAGACTCTGCACCAAGTGCAGAGCCCGACACAGGGCTCAATCTCCCAACCCTGAGATCATGACCTGAGCCAAAATGAAGAGTTGGACACTTAACTGATTGAGCCACCCAGCTGCCCCTAACCATTCGTAGTTTAAAGTCTGTTTTGTCCAATATAATTACAGCTACTACAGTACTGCCCTTTTGGGGGGGGGTTATCATTTGCTTGAAATGTCTTTTTCATTATCAGTCTGTGTATATCTTTAAAGATAATTTCAAGATAAAATGAGTACCTTGTATGCAGAATAATGTTGGCTCTTATTTTTTTTTATTATTCCTTCAGCCACTACATTCCTTTTAATTGGAGAATTTAATCTGCTTATNTTTATTTATTTATTTATTTGACAGAGATAGAGACAGCCAGCGAGAGAGGGAACACAAGCAGGGGGAGTGGGAGAGGAAGAAGCAGGCTCATAGCAGCGGAGCCTGACGTGGGGCTCGAACCCATAACGCCGGGATCACGCCCTGAGCCGAAGGCAGACGCTTAACCGCTGTGCCACCCAGGCGCCCCGGATCTTATTTNTTCAAGATAAAATGAGTACCTTGTATGCAGAATAATGTTGGCTCTTATTTTTTTTTATTATTCCTTCAGCCACTACATTCCTTTTAATTGGAGAATTTAATCTGCTTATGTTTAAAGGAATTACTCACAGGTCAGGATTTAGTGGTGCCATTTTGTAATTTTTTTCCTGGCTGTTTTGTAAATCCATTATTCCTTGCCTCTTATTCTACTGCTTTTTTTTAAAAAAAATGTATTCTGATGTCTTTTGATATCAGTATTTTTTTACTGTGTTACTGTGTTATTTTGTATAATTACCACAAGGTTTTGCCTTGTGGTTACCATGAGGCTTACGCAAAATATCTTAAACGTGTAACACCTTATTTTAAATGGATAACAACTTAAATTCAACAGAATTCATAAACTTTACACTTTTCCTTTTCCTCCCCCTCATGTAGCTAGAGCTAGACTGTGAACAAGGTTCTCTCAGCTGCTGTTCCTCAGATGTGATTCCTGTGTGACCTCTCAGAGCAATGGGCCAAAGCCCAGCTCCCTCTTATCCCCGTGCTGTTGCTGAACATGTGGCTGTGCTGTGGCCAAAGGGGCAGAGAGCTTCATCAGAAGAGGAATAGATACGGTACTGCCCTCATTTTCAGAGGGACACTAGAATGCCTGTTGAGGACATCTAAGCCCAGCAGTGCAGCCCCTTGCGTGGCTTGGCTGCAGGTGTTCACAGTAAGGCTAGGTCCTTCTCCTCCTTCCCAACAACTGACATCAATAAAAATTAGGGCTTAGTCTTGCGAGGAGGTTGATTTGCAGATGGCCAAGGGAGGTACACAATTCCTCCTTGCTGCCTTCCTCAGCCCATTCTACTGTGTATCTACCTTGCTTCTGCTGTCTGTTCATTGGCCATCTAGCCTCTGACTGCCCAGCAGGAAGTATAAGCAGCATCTAGGGAGATTAGTTCTGTAACTTGCCCATAAGAACCTGAAGGAAATTGAATGTGGCAAGAAAGGGGCCCAAGAAGTGTTAAGGAGAGGGGTTAGGGATGGGATTTCTTTCTTTCTTTCTTATTCTTCCTTGGTTGTTTGTGTTTGCGCAAGATGTGTTTCCTCCCTAAACCTCATGCAGCTGTATTCCCAGCAAATTGAAGAAAGGAGGGAAAAAGCTATTTAAATTTATACTATTGAATTTCTGTAGGACACCGAAATATTTTTGAAGTTAATGGGGAGCTTTGAATAGTCTGTTTCAAATAATTACAGGAAAAAAAAATACATTGAAATAATTAGTAGTTGCTACTAGAACATTCAGCAAAATGAAATGACATCTTTGCATGCCTATTAAACAGCACTTTATTTTCAGTTTAGGGTGTTTTGGATGAAATTAGATGGCAAACATACTGCATCATTGAGTGATTAGAAGAACTAGTATCATTTAGAGTTACACTAGTACCACCATCAGCTTTTTTCTCTTTCCTCTGGAAAAAAAAAAATACTGTGCTCTCCCTCCCGTTAGGGAGATTTTAATAGAAATGGGACCAACTGCAGCCCTTGAGACTTGAGCTTAAGTGGCTTAGGTGTAATCCCTCTGGATGCAAGGAAAGCCGTCAAACAGAATCTGATTATTCCCTGTTTTCTAATTCTGGAATTCTCTTTCTACTCTGCTTAGAGAATACTTAAAGCCCCCCACTCCGCCACCCTCTCCAGTCTCAAAGCAGGATGGTCTTTGCCAAAAACAGAAAATGGTCTTCGTCTAATGAGTAAAACCTAATTTGCCTTTAGCTCCACCCAACCACCTTCACAGCATTTCTCCTCTCTACTTAAAAGAAAACAAAAACAAAAACAAAACAAAACACAAACCCAATTTACAAAATACTGGCAAGGAGTCAGATTTTCAACATTTTAATTTATGAGAGGCATTTGCCAAACCCTGACCACAGCCTGATGCCTCTTTCATACTTTTGCTCCCCTTCTCCTCCCCTCTTTTCCTCTTCTTCCTCTTTACCCCATCTCCACGCTCCTCTCTACCGCTTCTTCCAATTGCTTCCCCTCTCCTCTTCCTTTCTTGTCCCCGTGTGAGAAGAAAAAATGGAAAGAAGAACAAAAAGAAACCGAGGAATACTTATGCCGCAACAGTGTCACAGATACTCGGGAGTCTATGGCATGAAACGGTGTTTAGTTTTTACTTTTACAATATTTTTGAGGCAAGAGGGACTGAAAAAAACCTGTACGAGGCTCTTCTACTTTTCCCTAAGAGTTTCTCATTGTGTTCCAAGATATTTATCAGAATAACGGCTGCTTCTTCATTAAAAATAAATTAATAAGTGAGTTTTAAGAAAAGCTGTTTGAGAGTTCTGAGATTCCATCCTAAGCAGAGAGGGACGAAGAGATGGGAGAGAGGTGGCCAGTGAGAAAGGTGGGTTCCTGATCCATGATGGGAAACGGCAAAGGAATAAGCAGACCAGAGATGTCTCTGCTTCACCGCTTGACTTAGGGTCGCCATGTTTCTTTCCTAAGGCCCAGCCATATTTTTTTGTATTGCTGGGCTTTGCTACTAATGCATGTCTGGCACTTCCTTCACCCAAAATGCCCACACGCTCTCCCTAGGCCTTAATGTCCAGAGGTAGCCCTCATGATGCTTTTTCTGCATCCTTAATTCTGGGTTGTGTCTTCTGTCCCCAGGAAAAAGGGGCCTTATCTGTCTCTTCTGCCCTAGAAGCTTCATTCTCCATGTGTCTTCCAGTGGGACACTTAAGCAAGGTTGCTGTGTAGTCAAAGAGAGCAGCCAAGTCTATGAGCTTTCTTTTGGAATATTTGCTATTCAACTAGCTCCCCTCCAGAAATCAGTTTGTTGTTAATGCTATAAGTGTGACAACAAATTTTAACATTTTAAGTAAAAATAAAGAGAAGGAAGGAGAATACGCTCTGGGGCTTATGGGATAGGACTCCTAACAGTGGTCCTGCCATCTGCATACCTTCTGCTCAGGGTGCCCTGGTTGGCATGTGGTTCGCCTGGTCCTGACACACGGGGGTGACAATGAAAGAGCCAAGGCTGCTGTGTGGGCCAACACCCGGGACCCCCCAATGAGGAGAAGTCCTCTTTGCAATATCACCCATCTCCATCAGCTTAGTGAGGCCGCCTCTCCCTCCTCCTACCCTCCTGGATCCCCCTTTGTCTCGGATCACCCTCTCTTCATCCCCGCCTGTCTGGCTCTCATCCCCACACCTGCTGTTTTGTTTGACTGTGTTCCTCTTCTCTCTCCTTCTATTAATAGAGCCCCATCAGGTCACACATTTTCTTTTCTTTCCAGTGATACATTAATGGACTCTCTCCTTTCTGTCTCCCCTTCCCTGGTCCTACCTGTGGTGACTTCTCCCATCACCCCATTTGAACAGCTTCCCTCTGACTTTGATGTAGGCACAGTGCAGCGCTTAATAGGTGGCCTGCCCCCATGCAAAATGCTGTGAAATGTTCTTCTGTGGCTTCTCTCCCAATACCTTCCTGGGACCAGCCCTGGATCTGGTACCTACAGCTCCAAACACTGTCTCTTCAATTGTAACAATGACCCCTGCCAGTGAGGACCTGCTCCTGCTGAGGCAAGAGGCAATTTTTCAGGCCCTGAACCCAAAAGAAGCCAGGCCCTTCTAGTGAGTGCTGTTTGAGAACACCCCTGGGGGAGCTGCTGCCACTCAAATCTATGCTTGTCCAGCTCACCTGCTGACCGTCTCCCACTTCTGTCTTTAATTCTGATCATTCTTCTTGACTCTGAGATCTTAAGAAGATGTCAGCTTTGGTGCTGCTTGTTCCCTGTGCTGGGGACATGGCTGGGCTGGGCTGCTTCCCCAACACCTCAGCTTCAGCTGTGAGGCAAGCCAGTGGCTCCGCCAGGCAGCAGTTGCTGCAGAAAGGAACAGAAGGAAATTTGGTTTTATAGGGCAGCAAATATACTGAAAGCCCTCAGGGAAAAGCCACGGACTCAGTTCCCAAACCAGGTCGGTTCAGAAGCTTGACGCTCTGGATTTATAGCGTCTGTACTGAGCCAATTTAAACAATTTCAATCAACAGGCCCCATATGATAAATTGCATGCAACGCATCCTTATAAAAGAAAAAATAGGCTTGGATTGAATTTGAACTTTGGTGATCCAAGGAGTTTCAGAGTTTCCCATTATAGTCATTAAAACTAACTAGGCAAGAAAAGACCAGTACATAAGCTAACAATAACACTGTGCCCTGGAAATATGGCTGAGGCTGGTCAGTGGTCCCATAACAAATGCCTTGTGAGGGGTTCTTGGGGTGGCTGTCTGCATTTGCACCTTACCAGGAGGCTGGCTTTGGGAGAGTTCAATAACCTCACCAAGCTTACTCAGAGTAATAGTCGTATGTACCTCACCGTGTGGTTTGTGTATTAGAGATAAAATAAAATACCTAATATTTATTATACACTTAGTATGGCCCAAGTAATATTCTAAGCACTTTCAGGTACTAGTCCATGCAGTGAAAGTTGAACAGTTAACATAGCTCCCAGCACATTCTAGCTACTTAATAATTGTTGGGTGCTCTTGCCAATAGCAACAGTCATAGTGGACACTTTAAAAGCACACATCATGTATCAAGATCTGTTTAAATATCTTATGTATTCCAGACTTAATATCTGTAACAACTCCGTGAGTAGGTGCTGTTACTATCTTCCCATTTTACAGATCATGAGAAGGCTAAGTGAAACATTGACCAAGATCAAGAACAGAAAGGGAGGTAAGATATTCACTGTGTGGGGAATGTGGGCATTTTGGATCAGAGAAAACCTTACTGAGAAAATGGCATTTGTATAAAGACATAAAGTTGCTGAGGGAGCTAGCATTGAAAACATGGGGTAAGAGCAGCCCAGCCAGACAAAACAGGTACAAAGTCCCTGGGGCTTGTATTGTTCGAAATAATTGGGCTAATTTGATCCATATTCCCTCCTTACCCCAAACGGCTAAACTTAGCAAACAACCCACTGCCAGGGACAAAGGAGCAAGTGTTGGAGGCGGAATTTGGGAACGTTCCCATTTTTTCACAAATCCAGCTCTCAACCTGTGCTTGCTATGGGTGAGACAATGACCGCCAGGGGACAGCTCATGCGTGTGACACCTTTAGGACACATCAGTACCCCTCCCTGCAGAACTAGTTCACATCTTTTGCTTGCAGTTAGAGTGAGTGAGAAAAAGGGTAAAGCTGAGCACAACCTTATTTAAAACCACTTTGATCCAAGGATTGTAACCATTTAGTGTTTATCGATTTTTCTTTCCTATTTTTAGGAAGGTGGGAGCATGATAATTAAACATTTGTGAGTGGAGCTGGTTTCTAGGGAGGATGGCTTAAGAGTCCCTGAGAGCCAAATCCTTTGTTTACTTTCCAACACAGTCTCCTCAGAAATGAGGAACAGGTGGATGTGCTGGTTTCCCGCCTCCCGGTCAGTCAGATTCTGGAACCCGGCAGAGGACAGTGATTTCCATGCCTCTTCTTGACTTGTCTTTGGCCCTTGGCCTCCTATGTAGAGACTCATCAAAAGAAGGCTGAAGAGTCCAAGAAGTAGGAACTGCCCTGCTGAGTTTACTGAAACATGTCTCCATTACATGTGACCCCGTTGGGACAAGACCAGTCTGGAATCTCAACCGACTCCATATCGGTGACTGGCAGCACCAGGGAATAGTCACAGTTGGCCCCACAACCAGCCCGTAAAGAGGCGTGGGAGCTGAGTGCTGATGTTCTGCTCACTAGACCACCCCAAATGTCTTAACAGCCTAGGCAAAGAGGGGAGACAAAGGGGCCCTCACGAAGACACGCAAACTGACTTATACTTCCCCTTCAACATATTCCTTTCTTCTCCAACTTTATATTTGTCCTTTATTCCATGTTAAAGTTCCAGTGTTATTTTACTATACTTTTAACAATAACAACTAACATTCAGACCTACGCTATCCTACTTAGTCTAATGAATTCTTTTAAAAACTCTGAAAAACATGTATTATTGTTCTTATTTTCCAGACAAGGGAAGTTAAAAGATATTTTGTACTCACTCAAGAATAAAAGATTAGTCAATGGTAGAGTGAGGGTTTTACCCAGATCTGAAACCTCTAGAACACAAGCACTTAATCATTTTGTTGTACAGCTTTATTTGTGTCAATTATCTAATATCTGAAAATGTATATCTGCTCACATACAAGCACATGTGCATAGACATTGCATGCATATATACATATTACCCCCCAAACCCTATCTGTTTATATAAACACACACACACACACACACACACACACACACACTGCACCCTTGGTTACAGTAGGATTGGATAGAATTAAAAAGATGGTGCTATGCACTGTGCACTATTGTACGGAGCAGGGGGTAGGTAAGGAAGATGAGACTTGAAGTACACTGATTGTGGGTGGGAAACATTCATACCCAGTGCTCCAAATGCCTCCTGGAGACCCTAGCAAGAGGGAGCTGGGCGGTGTGTCCATGCATTTGGGGCATTTTCGGTGCATGCAGGCTGTAAATAACACTGTTGTGTAGTATAAACTCACCATTAAATTGGCAGATGGGGCGACATCATCAAAATGACAACACAGGTTATTTCTGATTTTACTCCTCCTTATAGAAACAGCTAATAATGTTTCAGGAAGATACCCCAGAGAGAATCGTAGAACATGGGGTGAGGCTGAAGCACCCCGTTCACCACAAACACAGACAGACCGCATTACAAAGGTAAGAGAGGCAGCTCCGCACCAGCTACGTTGCCCCTCCCCCCGACCAGCACAGTGCCACATGGAGAGGTCTTTCCTTAGCCCCCAGTTCCTCCAGTGGGAAAAGAGAACCCAGGGAGGACACTAAGCCTCCATCCAGCATTGTAGGTCACTTTTTAGGAGCCCCTGCTCTGATCTCACACCATAGACATTACAGTGGAATATGTGGGGTGCAACCACTGGGAATCTGACCGTGACAGAGAAGGGGAGAGGGGCTTGCCCCAAACCAGCATGTGGATCTCTTCAGACTGAGCTCATAGCTGCAATGCCCAAGTACTAATCCCAATGAGCAGCTCATCTGCAGAACCAAGTCAGGAGCACACCGACCAGGGAACTCGGCAAGGTGCAGATCTGTCTGATACTGATTCCCAAAAGAGACATTTGGTAGCCCTAGATCCTGGATTGGACATGCTGGGGCAAGGTGATGAGTCACATCCTTACCCAGTGGAGGGTACCTTGCAACCTTATCTGACCAGAGGGCTCGTGACAACCCCTAGAATCTGTGTGGCCCCCCAGAGCAAAGCCAAGACTGTATGGAGGTTCCCTGGGGTACACACAGGCAGAGGAATTCATTCGTAGCCAAGGCTGAGAGTAGTTCCTGGCCCATGCCGTCTAGAGTCCCTGTTTAGGAAACTGGCAGACAGAGGCTACAGTTTACAGAACAAAGCTAGTTGGCTGTGCTCAGCCGTGGAACTTGGGGTGTGGGTCAGCTTGAGTTAAGACAAAAGGTAACTTTACTAGTTTCAGAGTTGCTTCTTCCACAACACCCAGTCAGGGAATCTAATTCATAGGCCCACACCTCCGTGGGTAAAATCTTCAGCTTGTCTGACCAGAGAACCTACTCAAAGCATACGAGAAACTGCATAGCCTATTCAACAGCCCTATGCACAGCGGCACTTGAACAGAGAGCACAGCCTATGGCTTCCCTCATTTGCAGAGCAATATCAGTGGTCTCATTTGACCAGGGGATCCAGTGTACACTTTGGCCTAATTCAAGGCCACAAACAACGAGCTGCTCAGGCCCTGGGCTGTGGCCTGCTGCCCTGTGAGAGCAGGGAAGCTAATTCATAGCCACTTCCACTACTGACTATAGTACCCAGTTCAGACTGTTTAAGTGAGCCTGACCAGAGAATTCATGCGACCACAGAGCCCAAGCCAGTAGTCCAACCCAAGTGTTCTCAGTCAGAGACACACACCTGCATTCCTATCCTCAGAGCACAAACAATTGTCTCACCAAAGATAGACCATAACAGCAGGCCCTACCTGACCAAAGATAATACCAGAAGATACAACCAGAAGCCCAAACTGAGCCAACTGGTGAAGAATAGTCTCTGCCAAAGCAAACCTGTAAAGAGAAGCCTGATTACTCATATCTGTTCCAATGTAAGAAACCAAGGATCATAAAAAATCAGGTAAATATATACCACCAAAGGAAATTAATGAAGCTCTAATAGCTGACCCTAAAGCAATGGAGATCCATGAACTGTCAGACAAAAAACTCAGAATAATCCTCTTAGGGAAGCTTAGTGAACAGTAAACAAAACAAACAAACAAAACAAACAAACCCAGACAACTAAATGAAATTCATAAAACAATGCATGAACAAAAGAAGTTTGACAAGGAAACGGCAACTATCAAAAATACCCAAACAGGAATTCTGGAGTTGAAAAACACAATAACTGAAGTAAAGAATTCAATATAGAGTTTTAATGGTAGACGACTCAACCATGCTGAAGAAAGAATGAGGGACCTGGAGGATAGGATATTGGAAATTATCCAGTCAGAGGGGGAGAAGGAAAGAAGAAAATTTATGAAAGCCTACAGGAATTAGAGGACACAAGGAGAAGAAACAATACCCCCAATATGGGAATCCAAGAAAGAGAAGAGAAAGGGATAGAATGTTTAGTTAAAGCAGCAATGGCTGACAGCTTCCCAAGTCCAGGGATAGAAATGGATATCCAGATCCCTGAGGCCCAAAAGACTTCAAATAGGTTGAATCTGAATAGGGCTATAGTGAGATACATTAAAATTGTCAAAATTCAAACACAAGGAAAGAATTTTAAGAGCAGAACCAGAAAAGAGAGAAGTTACATGCAAGGGAACTCCCAAAAGACTATCAGTGAATTTTCAACAAAAACTTTTCAGGCCAAGAGAGAATTGGATGACATATTCAAAGTGCTGAAAGAAAGTAACTGTCAACCAAAAATTCTATACCAGAACTTATTGGATATAGTAAAAGCAGTTCATAATGATAAATGTCTACATTAAGAAGTAAGAAATTATCCCAAATAAACAATCAAACTCTATGCTTTAAGGAATTAAAAAAAGAACAAACTGAGCCCAAAGTTAGCAAAAGAAAAGAAATAATAAAGGTCAGAGCGAAATAAATGAAACAGAGAATAAAAAACAATAGAAACATTAACCAAAGGAGGAGTCATTTCTTTGAAAATATAAACAAAATTGACCAACAGTAGCTAGAGCAGCCAAGGGAAAAAGAGAAAGGACCCAAATCATCAACAATGTAAATGAAAAAGGAGACATTGCAATCGATAACACAAAAATTCAAAGGATCATTAGAGGTTTCTATGAGTTTATAGAGGTTACCATGTGCTAATAAACTGGACAACCTAGAAGGGAAAAAAAAAGTCTTAGAAACATACAACTTGCCGAGACTGAATCAGGAAAAAAATAGAAAATCTGGATATACCAGTTAGTAGTAAGGAGACTGATCAACAATCAAAATTCTCTGAATAAAGAACTCAGGAGCAGAAGGCTTCCTGGAGAATTTTACCAAATGTTTAAAGAAAAATTAATATCAATTCTCCTCAAACGTTTCCCAAAAAATGAAGCAGACGGACACTCCCAAACTCATTTTACAAGGCCAAAATCATCCTGATTCCATAACCAGAAGAGGACAATGCTAGAAAAGAAAACTACCAGCCAAAATCTCTGATAAATATGGATGCAAAAATTCTCAATAAAATGCTAGCAAACCAAATTCAACAACACATTAAAAGTATCATTCACCATAATCAAGTGGGATTTATTCTTGGGATATGAGGATTGTTCAACCTACACAAAGTAATCAGGGTGATACATCACATTAATAGAATGGAAAGAAAAGAATCATATGATCATCTTAACAGATGTAGAAAAAGAATTTGATACAATTCAACATCCATTCATGATAAAAATTCTTTTTTTTTTCTTTAAGATTTTATTTTTATTTATTTGACAGAGATAGAGACAGCCAGTGAGAGAGGGAACACAAGCAGGGGGAGTGGGAGAGGAAGAAGCAGGCTCCCAGAAGAGGAGCCTGACATCGGGCTCGATCCCGTAACGCCGGGATCATGCCCTGAGCCGAAGGCAGGCGCTTAACCGCTGTGCCACCCAGGTGCCCCCATGATAAAAATTCTTAATAATTAGGCATAGAAGGAACATATCTCAACATAATAAAGGCCATGAGGACAAGACCACAGCTAAATCATACTCAGTGGTGAAAGGATGAAAGCTTTTCCTCTAAGATCAGGAACAAGGTAAAGGTGCCCACTCTCCCCACTCCTATTCAACAGAATACTGGAGGCCCTGGCTAGAGCAATCAGGCAAGAAAAAGAAATAAAAGATATCAGAATCAGAAAAGAAGAAGTAAAGTCATCTCTGTTTGCATATTAAATGATTTTATATATAAAAATCCTAAGGACTCAACCAAAAACATTAGCTCTAATCAATAAACTCAGTAAAAATGTAGGATATAAAATTAACATACAAAAATCAGTACTGTTTCTATACATCAACAATGAAATTTCTGAAAAAGAAATATAGAAATCAATCCCATTTACAACAGGATGAAAAACAATAAAATACTCAGGAATAAATTTAACTAAGTAGGTGAAAGACCTCTACTCTGAAAACTACAAGACACTGATAAAAGAAATCAAAGAAAACCCAAGTAAATAGAAAGGTATCTTGAAAGAATTAATATTGTTAAAACGTCAATACTACCAAAAACCATCTGTAGATTTGATGCAATTCTGATCAAAATTACAGTGGCATTTTTTACAGGAGTAGACAAAACACTCCCAATATTTATATGAAACCACAGAAGACCCTGAATAGCCAAAAAAAGCTTGAGAAAGAACAAAGCAGGAGGCATCACACTTCCTGATTTCAAGCTGTACTATAAAGCTATTGTCATCAGAACAATATGGCACTGCCATAAAAACAGACAAATAGCCCAATAGAACAGAATTGAGAACCCAGAAATAAACCCAAGCACATAAGGTCAACTTATAATTCAGCCATAAAAAATGAGGAAATCCTATCACTTTTAACTTATGGATGGACCTTGAGGGCATTTGCTAAGTGATATAAGTCGAACAGGGAAAGACAAACACTGTATGATCTCACTTATATATGGAATCTACAACCAAACCCCTAAACTCATAGAAAAAGAGACTGGATTGGTGTTTACCAGAGGTGAAGGGTTGGGGGAGAAGGAATTGGAGGAAAGTGTTCAAAAGGCATGAACTCCAATTATAAGATAAATAAGTACTGGGGATGTCATGTACAACATGTCGATGCTAGCCAACGCTGCTGGAGGATATATAGGAAAGGTGGTAAGAGAATAAATTCTCAGTGTTTTCATCAAAGAATTTTTCCCTTTATTCTTTTCTTCTTTTATTTTTATTGTATGTATATGAGAAGATGGATGTTGGCTGAATGTATTGCAGTAACCATTTTTAAACATATGTAAATCAGACAATCACACTGTTACGTGTTAAACTTAAACAATAGTGTATGTCAATTATTTCTCAATAAAACTAGAAACAAATGAAACAGAAATAAAAATGCAGAACACTTGCTGCCTCTGTGTGCCTCTTTGGGTGTTTGCACACAGATAAGTATCAGGAGCCTAAATAAAGCCCAGAAGTTTGTCTTTGTGGTGAGCAGGGGCTCTGTCACATCTTGAGAACAAGGCTCTGAGGACTTTCACTGGAGCTGAACTGGACTGGATATCTTTGTTTCATTCAGTATGAGAAAACAAGCTTGGCTGTGGACGTAGTGCCAACGAGTGGTTTTTTTGTTTTTAAAGAGATAAACAAATGATTTACTACTCTTTTCTGTTTCTCCCTGCTGTCCCTCATGCCTCGCAGTCTTCCCCTCCATCTAACATGCTTCCTTTCTTGAGAATCTTACTTAAAATCCACCCACTCATTCACTGAGTATGTACTCAGTCCCAACCATGGCTCAGTGTGGGGTGTTGTGTTTTGTTTCTTAATTTTTCATAAAATTTGGTTAACTCCTACTTTTATAAACAATTGTACTCTGGAATCATCGACAGAGATTCTGTGATTTTTTTTTTAAACAGAACAGTATCTAACCAGTGCATGACTTTGCAGACCTCAGTGTCCCTGTGCTCTTGGTTGTACGACCCTCCACACATGCCGTCCATCACACGGGAGCAACTACCACGTCTCTTGCACCTCCCCCCTTCTTTTACCTCTCCAACCCATTTGTTTATTCATTTCTTCAACAACTTCACTGAATACCCCTATATGCTCGGCACTGTTCTAGGCACTAAGGATAAGGGTGGGAACAGAGCAGGCAATGCTCGTACAGAGGCAGAAAATAAAATACGTTAGGCATTGGATAGTGAGGGGGACAAAGGAGAGACAAGAAGGGTGGAGGAGAAAGGAAGTGTCAGGGGCCATTGCAATTTTACATGGGGCATCCCAGGAAGGCTTTGCTGTGGTGACATTTGAATAAAGGAAGTGAGTGAGGCGGCCGTGCATTCATCAGGGGCAGAGTGCACCCCGAAACTAGGATATGACAAGGGCTGAGAGCCTGATTTGGGAGCACATCTGACAAAGCAGAACAGGAATGGCCACAAGTGACTGGAGCGAGGGAATGGCAGGCGAATAAGATGAGAAAGGTAGAAAAGGGATGTAGAGCGGTGCTGGGGTCCATGCAGGGACTAGTGAATAAACTGAAGGAGGGAAAGGGTAAAAGCACGAAGACCACTAAAGAGGACATGTCTATACTATTTATTTTATTTTATTTTATTTTATTTTATTTTATTTTATTTTATTATTCTAAGTAGGCTCCACACCCAATGTGGGACTTGAACTCATGACACCAAGATTGAGAGTCACATGCTCTACCCACTGAGCCAGCCAGGCACCCCAGGACACCTCTATACTCCTGATGAGATATGCTAGTGGCCAGGTCCATAGCCATAACAGCAGAGCCGTCACTGGAGAATTTGATGGAAATATCAGGAATGACTCCAAAACCCTTTGGACTGATCAAGTGGAGGAACAGAGTCGACATTTGCCAAGATGACTCAGGATTAAAAAACACCAAGCTCCACTAGCCTTATCTCTTAGGGATTTCTAAAATCCTTTTCTTTCATTCCTACCATTATTTCCTTAATTTATCCATCTATTGTTTCTTATCTGTATTAGTGTAACAGTCCTCCAACTGATCCTTCTGTCCATTAACTGTCCCCAAATCCAACCACAGCACAGAGTGAACTATGTAAAATAAATATCTGCTGTACTCTTCGAATAAAATTTCCACTCACCCTAGGTCACCCACTCCGCCTCCAGGGAAAATCCAATATCCTTCACATGGCTCAGAAGATCTTCATAATCTGGCCTCTGCCTATCTGTCCACTCTCTTCTCCCAGCATGCCTTCCTTTGGAATTTATGCTGTAGGGGACCAGCAACTTGAGGTCAAGTGACCCCACGCCCAACTCTAACACATATGTAGCGATCCATGCCATATCTCATCTCGGGACCCTGCTTCTCTGTAGCCTCTGCTGCAATGCCCTTCTTATCCACTCTTCACCAGGCTACTCCTTCAGGCCCTTGAAGACACATCTCAGGCATCACTTTGTTCAAGAGCCTTCTTTAATCACCCCTTTACCCAATGTGCTCTGTCCTTACTCTGCACTGTTGTAATTCACTCTATGGCCTCCATTGTCAGCTCACTGTGTGCATGGCAAGGTGCTGCTCCCACAATGTCTGGGTTCTTGAGGGAGGGGGTCATGTCCTAGTCATCTCTGTATCTGGGACTCTCAGCCCAGTACTTGGCACAAAGTCAGGGATCAAACAATAATTAAGAAGTGAATGAATCAAAGAGAATTTTCTGGGCTACATTTTTAAAAGGAAATATATTTGATTCTGATAATTTCACGTTCTGTAATGATAAAAACAACTTTATTCAACTTGAGAAAACAAATATCTATAAAATATATCTTTTGAGGGTTTTTTTTTTTTTTTTACTTACCTCTTCATCCAAGAAGTCTTAATGAACTTTTCAGCACATTTCAAAAGTGTACGCTCATTTGAATTCGATTTTTGGAGGGAAGAGTATAGGGAGGGAAGGAAGAGAGGGAAGGAGGAAAAGGAAAAGGAAGGAAAGGAGAGGGGGAGGGAGAGAGAATGAGAGAGTCAGCAAGAAACTTCCTCCCTGAAATCTAAGTTCTTTGAAGTCAGGGACATTCATCAGTTATCCTTATTCTACTCCAGCTAACTTGGGAATGTACAGAGCTGAAACTCTCAACAAATGTTATAAACTATTAGAGGAATATCCTCCTGCAGAGGGGAACTTTAATAAAATAGCTGCTGATTGAATTAAAGCAGCTCAGATGAAAGCCGGTCTACCCCTGCCACCAACTTGCCCCCAAAATCTTTCCATCCAGGTTGGGAACTCCCTTAAGAATTGTCTGCCTGTTGAATCAAAATGTGCAAATATGCTTCCAAACATGGGAGAATAGCTTCTCAGAACCAGAACACCACCTACACATGTCTTCCTGGGCCAAAGCCTGACAGCAAGCTCAATTGCCGACTTCATAAAAAAGATCCAAGCAAACCTCTTTAACATGGAAAGCAATCAAGAAAGGATTAGTAGGTGCACCCTCTCTCTCTCTCTTACATACACACACGTTTTAGAAAAGAATTTGTTCTGGGTCATTTCTCTGCTTTACTTATTTACACGAATCTGGGTAATGGGACAAGAAAAAGAAAAAAACAATGGGTCAGAGGGTCTGGCTGAGGAGATAATAAAAACCTAGTGTGAAAGACAAAACAGAAAGAAGTCACAGGAGATCATAAAGAAACACTTTCCCCTTTGAGGGACTGAGTAAAGATTTTAGAGACTTTCAATTAGTTTTTCATTACTGGACCTTTTTCGTGGAAAACAGTAGAGCCCTGAGACTGGACTACAGGGAGCTTAGGAATATATTCAGTTTATGCTCTGGAGGTAAGTAAGTATAGAACAAGCTTCAAAATTAGTATTCTTAAAGATTTGTGCCACTTTTTTTCCCCCTGATTTCTCTCTTTTATGCTTAAAGAACAGCACCTCTCTTTATCCCAAGAAAAGACTATTAGATATGACAGATTCTATGGGGTCATTAAAAAAGACCATTGTAGTGACGGTTAAGTTGAGGTACCCTTTATTGAAGGCAAAGCAGGGATACAAAGCCAGAAACTTACCAATAAGTTCATGGCTCTTGTTCCTTGGAGTGCGAGCAGCCAGGTGACCTATGATGAATTCTTGGAGCCTCCTTTTGAGAGGCCCCAGAGATTGTGCCATTGGACTTAAATTCACAGGCGAGACTGCGAAAATTCCCAGGATTCAAGCCCTCTTGGCAGAAAGACCTAGAAGGCAGTGTCTGACAAAAGAGAGGCCAACTGGCTCCCTACCAGAAGGAACAAAAGCCAGGAAGCATGAATGGAAATTTAGCCAGAAGATGAGGACAGGAAAGGGAAGGTAAATATCCTGATTAAGGAAAAAAAAAAAAAAAAAAAAAGACAGGATGAAACGAATAGAATGCATTAGCATTCAGTGAAAACTTTCACAAGTCTAGTAAAGGAGAGAGAGATAGGGTCACTCAAGATAAAAACAAAATTTCTTGGAGGAAGTGACTCAGGTAGGGACTAGGAAGACCGGCTGAAGTAAGTTCTGATTTCGTATCAGGCTTGCACCTGAATGGGAGATAGATGACAGAGTCATAGACACTGCTGGGAATGGTTCAACTGAGCATCCTGGCATTTTTTTTTTTATGTCCAAACTTTGGAGGAAATAGAGCATGGGATAAAGTGTGGGCTGAGCCTGTGATCTCCAGATGTGGATAAAAGTGAATGAATATACCCCTATTTCCCAATGGGGTGATGACGGCTTAACCTCAAGAACATAGGAGCCCTGACCATTCAGCCACAGATATGAGTTCCACAAAAGAAGCTCAGCAAATCTCCCTGGTGCCCCCCATGAAGTCGCCTTTATGGGGTGAGCACAAAGAACCCATTGCCCCCCACAGATCTCTGTTGAAGGGACTCAATATTGACTCACATTATATTGATCCAGGCCAAAAACTTCCACTTAGCTAGACTTCATGGTGGCCCAACTCTTGCTTCTGTGTCCTACTGGCTTTATCTGGAATAATTTCCTCCCTGCCTCCACATTTTGTTCACTCTTTGATAAACAGGGTGAGCATTAGCTCTTCTTTGAAGATTAGTGAATCGTTCACCCCATAATGCTGTCCTAGTGTGGCCCAGAGTCTAACACACATCATACAGAGCCTGATTAGACGTTCTACCTTGTTCAAATCTTTTATGAACGATAGATGATGCTTTGAGCAAATTACTTAACCTCTCTCAATCCCAACTTCTCATCTGCAAAAGGGGTATCAGCAAATCTAGTCTTAATAAACATAGGTTGGGATGGCTGTTAAGTTTCTAATGGTTCTCCCAGTGACTGTGCCCACCCCCAACCCCCACTTCCCCATCTACTGTGTGGTATGAATGACATTTTTTATGACCTTTCTTTGCTGGTCATACATACTGTTTAGCCTAAGAGTAGGAACTTGGTAGAAGACAAACCAATGTCTTTACTAAGAAATTTCTTACAGTTGGAAGAGGAACCTTGTACTCTCATGTTGAATGTGTGAGGCTGTAAGTCAGGGGTTGCCACATTTCTTTGCCTCCACCATGTGATAAAAGTGGGTGTATAGTAGACAGTGGAGAAGCTGCCAATGACAGTAGAGCAGAGACAGAGACAGCGAGAAGGAAGGAGGGAGAATAGAGGTGGGATGAGAGAGGAGAGAGAGTCCTAACAATGTTCATATTCCTGGTTCCAGACACTGTGGTCCTGGGATCTGCCCATTTTCCTTGATTTTATGAACTACTGGTGTTAAATACCTCTTCTTACCTCAGTCTGTTTCTTACAACCCAGAGTCCTGACCGCCTGGCTCGGTAGTTTCAAGCATTAACTTATGGAATATGTGTTAAATGTTTGTCAGATTGGTTAGCCTACAGTTTAAGCACACACACACAAATGATAGTTGCTCATCTCTATTAGAAGCTGTCAAGCATAGTGGTAAGGTGCATGGACTCTTGACACTAACTTTTTGGTTTTCAATCCTAGACCCACTACTTAGCATCTGTGTGACCTTACATGAATTATTTCTCTGTGTCTCAGTATTCTTGTCTGTAAAATGGAGGTTATGGTGAAGATTGAATAGCTCCACACATACCACATCCTTAGAATGTTGATTATGATCCAAGGTTTGTTTGGTCACCTCCCCAAGTAACTAGGATCAAAACTGTCTTTGGGGCGCCTGGGTGGCATAGTGGTTAAGCGTCTGCCTTAGGCTCAGGGCGTGATACCGGTTGTGGGATCGAGCCCCACATCAGGCTCCTCTGCTGGAAGCCTGCTTCTTCCTCTCCCACTCCCCCTGCTTGTGTTCCCTCTCTCGCTGGCTGTCTCTATCTCTGTCGCATGAATAAATAAAATCTTTAAGAAANGAAAAAAGAAAAAAACTGTCTTAAATGCAGAGTACTTGTCTTAAAATTTTCATATCAAACAGCACATGTAGATATGCAGCAGGCTTGCATAAATGTTGAATGAATGACTAAAATAATATTCCTTTATAAAACACTCTCTAGCTATAAGGTGGGTGAGTTTCCTCTTCTAAGTTAGACCCTGCACATGGACAGGTGACAGGGCCAGTGCGAGAGACATGTTAAGAACATGTCCTTTACTGATTTCTGGGCCACATCTGAAGAGCAAAAATGGGATGCACTGAAGGCATTTGGGGGCATTGCCCCTTTGCCTTCCTGAAGTTTCTTTAGCAGTTTCTCAGGAACAAATGGGAAAAGCTATGTGGCGAATACAGAACTGTTTTGTCCCATTCCCCAAAGCACTGGTCTTTGGATGTTAAATGGAATTGTTCCTAGATTTATTCCCAGCAAGTACTTTGTGAAATTCTTAGGGCCCTTTTGAGGTGACAGTCATAGGAGAACCCTAGGGTAATCTTACGCTGTGGGGTGGTTATGAGATTATCTCCTTGTCCACTGGGGACTGTCAGTAATGGCAGCTCAGAGCAGCTGCAGAGTCTGAAGGAAGATGAAAAAAAAAAAAAAACCCTCACCAATCCACAGCGCCTTGATGCAGTCAATGAATGCAGTGTCTATCTCCAGCTGATTTCATCTAATGTGATAACACTCATGATAATAAATATTGTTAAAAATAAAAGTCACTCTGGGGATTGCGAATCACTGGGACAGGTGTTCAGAATGAGAAGAGTGCAGTAATTGGGTGACTTATTCATTATTGGAAATGCCGTTTAAAATCGATTGCATTTAAAAAAACAATACTTCAGCTGCTCTCTGGCCTTCCAAAGTCATTAGCTGGTGTTCTTTATCTGTTTGTTTTCCTCACTGAAGTGAGGTTTTTAATGTCACATAAGAACTAACTTGACTCTGTGCCAACATTTCAGAGTGAATGATGAAGCCCTTCTGAGGCTCGCACATCACTCCGCACCATGCTTCTCCTCTTTAGAGCTCATTGTCTCCACAGTCTGGGGACGGGTTGCAGGGAGGGAGGGAGAGCCATTACAATCCCTGCTTGACAACAAAGCCCATGGAGTCATGGGAGAGGGCCGTGGTTTTCCACAGTCCACACAGTCAGGCTGTTCGAGAACTCTGAGGGAGAGCCTATGTGACCCAGCTCTCAGTCTACATTATCAGGCAGGAGCGGCAAATCAACAACGATAACACTGTTTCAGGCAGGACCCACTTCTGGCATTTTTGAAATACTTCATCTGTCTTTATCTCAATCAGGAAAAGAGTATAATGAGGGCAGTTTGTCCCATACCATAAGCTGGAATGACCAAGGCTCCAACGGAAGAAATGAGCTCCTGATATCTTGTAGCAAGTTTCTAATTGTCCTTGAAGTCAGTTTTGAAACACCCGTTCACATTCTTTTCTCGATGTTAGTTCCAGGTTCTACATGAATTATCCATGATTTGAATTTCTAAGGCTGGGTTTGCTCTTGTCTGTTGGAGGAATCCTTACCATGCGATATGTGTGGGAAACTGGATTTGAGACTTTGCTTTGGCCTAGATTTGCGTTCCTGTTATGTTCCTGTTGAATCTCATCGTCCGAGGTGGCCTCCTCAGGGTTTTTCTGAGTATCAAGGGAAAAATCTAGCCATGAGTAGGGAAACATAGAGGTATTTTACCCCTATTTAATCCTACATAAATTCGGCTGGGGAAGTCTTGGACCAAGGCTTCCCTTTTCAACTTCTAAAGGTAAACCGTTTGGAGTGATTTCCTGCCAAAGGTATCCCTGGGGGTTGGAGGAATGGGGTGAGGAATGGCTAAATGTTCCCCCATGCTTCTCCCAGAAGCAGAACAATTCACAGCCATATATTGAGGATTGGCGGGAAATGATGGAAATAAATAGAAAGGTTCTATTCTACCAAGCTCTCAGAACAAGGCAGCATACTGAAGACCGGGGACCAAAAGACCAAAAGAGGCAGAGTTTTTTGCCCTCTGAGAATTCATGGGTATTCGCCACAAGGCATCTTAGCTTCTAGAGAGGCAGCAAAAAGAATCAATCCCAACATGATCGGATCCCTGCTAGGGAATGACTTGTAGGTTGAAAGCCAGGAGGTCTGGGTTTTACTCTCTCCTCAGCCATTAAATGTTCATTTCCTCCTGATTCTCACTCATCCTGCAAAATACAACAGAAACCATGTTTCTGTGGAAGAGGTTTCCTGAAATACCTCACTCTAGATTAAGTCTTCCATGTGTTTTTCTTGTAACATATATCAAAACTAGAATTAAATAGATCTTCGTGTGATTGTCTATAATTTGTCTCCTCTATCAGACCAGAAGCAGCAAGAGGGAAGGGTTCATGTGGTTCTTGTATCAACTGTACCTCAGGATAGTGGGTGGCATAAAGTAGACAGCATTAAATATTCAAGAATAAATTTAAAAAACAGATAAGCTTTACCTATGTTAGTCCAGAGCAACGCCAAAGCTGATACTTGACATCCAAAAAAAAAAAAAAAA